>NW_016107366.1:7106540-7157286 GCF_001604975.1 Cebus imitator | reverse complement strand
TTTTGAGACGGTCTCACTCTACGCCAATTGGAGTGCAGTGATGTGATCTCGGCTCACTGCAACCTCTGCCTTCCAGGTTCAAGTGATTCTCATGTCTCAGTCTCCCGAATAGCTGGGATTATAGGCACCTGCCACCAATGCCCAACTCATTTTTGTAGTTTTAATAGAGACGAGGTTTCATCATGTTGTCCAAGCTGGTCTCGAACTCCTGACCTAAGGTGATCTGCCTGCCTCAGCCCCCCAAAGTGCTGGGATTATAGGGTGAGCCACTGGGCCTGAAAAACAGTTACTGAATCAAATTGAGGTTTTATTTTTCTTAGGTAAGAGGAAGTTCAGATTTAGGCATTTCTAGGCTGATACGATGTCTCTGTGGTGCTGAGAGATGGAGGCTCCGTCTGTCTTTCCACACAGCTGTGTTTAGTATCTTCCTGTCACCTATGGTTGTAAGATGACTGCCTCATCTTACCCTTCCAAGCATTGAGCCTGTCTTCATTCAAGGAGGAGAAGGGAAAAGGGCAAAAGACCTGCCAGCTGAGTCTCTCCTCTGTTAAAGAGCTTTCCTGGGGGCCCCACCGGTGTTGTCTATTTTCATCTCTGCATCAGTCAGTTATTGCAGGGTGATGCTCTGTAACAATCACTCCCAAATTCAGGCCGGGCTCATCTGAGCAGTGCTCCAGACTTGGATCAGCTGGTCTTGCCTCTAGATTGGCGCTGAGGACACTAGTTCTGGGATCTAGAACTTGCTGGGATCTGAGCAAGCAGTGATTACCTGGGTGGGTTCTTCTCACGGTGAATCATGAAAGGAAGAAAACCAAACTATACAAGCAAATAAAAGGTTTCTGCTTATTCCTTCCACTAACATTCTAAAGGAAGTCATGCCGCTAAGCCCAACATCAATGGGTAAGTACTTACACCATGTTCATGGTGGGAGAGGAGAAGAATGCATATTTGTTGGGGAATAATCCATGTTAACACAATCTCACTGTCCAGCCATGTGTCATGTTGCCTCTTTGCTGCAAAGGAGGTTAAGTGTGGCTTTTCTAGTTGGCACATTGCCATCCTAAACAAATGCAAGGTTTTGATATTAAGGAAGAAGAGGAAAGTGGATATTGGGTAGGCTTACTTTGCCAGGACTTTTTACAATAGTCATGGGCCCGGAGTTTCCAGGCAAAAAATAATGGAGATAGGGATCACAGTGGCTTACAGTAACACTGGAGATGCTTATTATCCTTGTGAAGACATAGAGACAGGCAATGCCACATCTCAAACATATCCAAGACCTACATGGGCCACTGAGTTCCTTTCTCCCATTGCAACATTTCACAAACCTTCCCTCATTTTGGTGTCCTCCCCAGTACTGCCCCTCATTTTGGCACTTATCCCAGCAGCGTCAGAGGTGCCACCACATGATGGGCATGAGGTGAAGAGTCATCAATGTCATCCCCACTTGGAGTTGCTCATCCATCCGTCTTCTAGGGAGATGCTGGCCTGTGTCAGTCAGTCCCAGCACATGCCCATCGGCCCTGAAGGACTCTGGCTCTGTCACATGTCCTGGTCCTAGGGCCCAGCATCAATCTCTTTCATTTGTAGCATCAGTGGTTCAAATCAAATACATTCAGGTCCTGATATTAACTAAGGGAGAGGAAGGTGCAAAGCTAAGACAAGAAGTGAGAGCTGGTGTTGAAAGAAGGAGGCTGGGGCATTGCTCACTTCAGGATCACAGGGACTGTTCCATTGCCTCATCCTAAAGAGCAAAGAAAGCGAGAGACTTTCACTAGATGAGACCTGCAGTTCCTGACGCAGGGAGTCCAGAATGGCTTCCGAAGTCTGCACCATTATATTATTGCCTTCTTCAGCTTCTCCCTCAACACCTGCATACCGGCAATTCCTGATCCCTCTCTAGCATGGGTCTCTCCCTACCTGATTGCCTGATGACCAACCATCTCCTCTGTTTGCCCCATAGAGCCTGCAAACACAACACTTTCTAAACTGGACTCATCATCTTGTCCTCCCCCAACCTACTATTCTTTCTCCCGTGCTGCCCGCAAGGCTAAAAAGATTTGGTCTATCTGGCTGGCATCTATTTCTTTCCCCTTGTCCTAGCAAGAGCCTCAGTGTTTCTTTGGGCTCCATCCCTTCCCCTCTTAGTCCTTACAGCTGTGGCTCCACCAAAGCTTAAGGGGTGGAGCTCACGGATCGGGTCTAAGTCAATTAGCACAGCCATAGATAGCGATTGGCTGGATGTGAGCATGTGACTGAAGCCGGTCCAATCAGGGCAAATCTCAGACTATTCACGGGAAGCCTGGACACAAGCTGTAGTTTGTTTTTGTTCGATTTAAACCTGGAAGGATGTCGTGCGGGGAACTGCTGGCAGCCATCTTGAAAATATGTGAGGAGAGCCGTCAAGAGCGGAGTCAGCACAAGTAGGTGAGGCTGGAGATGGGGGAGGACATGCTGCTGGTGTGAGACCCTCATACTGTTCAGTTAACGTGAACGTCGAACTCCTCTTCCCTTTTGTTAAAGGTCAGTTTGACTATGTTTTCAGACATTTTCAACCAAAAGCGTTCTGCTACACCCGTCTCACTGTAGGGCTACACCACTAATACAGCCAGTTAAGCCAGAAACCTGGGACCCACCTGCTGACTCACGCCCCACACCTAAGGAATACCAGAAAGCTCTCAGTCCTGTAGCCAGTCCCCTCCCTGCCATCCCCACTGCTGTTGCCTCAGTTCGAGCCTGTGTCCTCTTTTGCCTGAGCCATGGTCAGTGACCATCAAGTGGCCTCCTCTTCAAACTTACCGTTTCAATCTTTCCTCCTCCCCACCCAGCAGCGTGGCCTTTCTAGAGTGAACCTGACCATGGTACGGTGCCCCATCACCTCCCAGCCTCCACTAGTAGGCCCTTCCTGACCTGGCCCCTGACCGAGGCTATGGTCTTACCTCCTGCCACCTGCCACTGCCTGGAAGAAGATGCCTGTTTCACCTGTATGTCCCTGAATAGACGAGGCTGTCTCACACCTCCACTGGAAGATATGATCTTCCTGCCTTTTCTTCCAAGAACATTCTTCCTCAACCTCTGATGTCCAGTGCAATCAACCCTGTGTAGCTTTCTCTAACCACCTGCCTTAGTTGTTTATTCTTGGCTTCCTCAGCACTGTTCCTTGTTTTACCTTTACCATAGCACTTGATCTGGTTAGTGAGGGAAGGCTTTTAGAAGGCGGGTGTGATGTGTCTGATCATTACTCTAGCATTTGTCACAAGGCCTGGCCCAGGGGTGATCATCTAGTGTCTGCTGCCCAGGTGACTGAGTGAATGATTGAATGAATGAAGGAAGGAAGGAGCAGATTAGACTAGGGAACGTGGTCCTCTGACGGCTTTTGCTGCTGGGAGGGAAGGCCTTGTGGCTTGGAGGGAAGCTGTAGTGAATGGAAAAGGGGAAATAACCACCAAAACGTATTTTGAGGTCACAGTCGACTGAACTCTGGCTGGGCATGGTGGCTCACACCTGTAATCGCAGCATTTTGGGAGGCTGAGGCAGGTGGATCACCTGAGCTCACAGAGTTCAAGACCAGCCTGGCCAACATGGTGAAACCCCATCTCTACAAAAAAGACAAAAATTAGCCAGGTGTAGTGGTGGGTACCTTTAATCCCAGCTCCTAGGGAGGCTGAAGCAGGAGAATCACTTGAACTGGGGAGGTGGAGGCTGCAGTGAGCCAAGATCACACCACTGCACTCCAGCCTGGATGACAGAATGAAACTCTGTTTCAAACGAAAACAAAACAGACAAGAAACAAAAACAAAGTTACCTCTGTGGAGGACTTTTCTTTACACTGTAGACACATCTTGAGCTGGGTACAGTCTGCTCTGGTGGCACAGAGGTGAGCTATCTAGACGGAATCGGGTGCTCATGAGTGTTAATTCCACCCAACTCTGCTACTTAACTACCAGTATGACTTTGAGCAAGTCATTTCCCTTATCTGAGCCTCAGTTTCCCTTTTGGCCTATTGGTTATAGTCCCTAACCTGTCTGCCTTGTAGGGCCATTGTTTGGATCAAAGGAAAAGAGATGGAATATGCAAAAGGCTTTCTAGACCTGGGAGTGCTCTTTGAAGGGAGGCCGGGATGCCCATCATTGACTCATGATTTCAACTCTTCCAGTGTTCACCACTCCCACTGTGTTGCATGGTTTCCCAGATCTAGGGAATCCATGGTCCTTATGGATTACAAGTGTGAATGGACAAGCTTGGATACCTCTGAGCACACATTCCAAGCTGCAACTCAACTCAAACTAGATTAAGAAAAAATGGAATTTATTGGCACACAGAACTAAGAAGTCAAGGACTTCAGGTACAGCTGGATCCAGGATTCCAACAATATCCTGGAGCTTTTTTTCTTTTTCTCTCTGCTTCCTTCTGCTGGCTTCATTCTAAGGCAAGCCTTCCCTACTCCGTGAAGGGCCTCCAGGAAGCTCCAGGCTTCCATCATTCTTATAGCTAGCAATCTCAATATTTTCAGTGAAAGTTCAGGGATTGAGTTTTGCTAGATTCTCTTGGATCAAGGGCCCATCTCTGGGTGTACCACTGTGGTGAGGGACACTAGAGGGACCTGAGTTCCATGCCCACCTTTGGAGCAGGGGTGGAGTTAGCAGTGTCTGAACCCGGCGTGGGGAGAGGTGGCTCAATGAAGCAGGAAAGAGCAGATGCATGCCAAACGGCAAAAGCAACTGTCATCAGTTGCCAGTGGCCTGGGTAAGGGGGTTGTGAAATCATGAGGTCTGCAGATCTTATCTCTGGGGCCCCTTCCTTCTTCTTGGGGCTGTCTCCCACCCCTGCACTATTAGCTGGGAGTGGCACAGAACTACTCAGATGAACTGGGTCCACAGAGCCAGAGGAATCTGTGGGTCTGGGAAGGCAGCCAGGAGGTCAGGCCTCTTTGGCTTGGGGTGGAAGGAGCCTGCAAAGCCCTGGACTCCCTCCTCTCCCCAGCGCCTCCCTGCCTGGCTGCAGCTAGATCCCTGGAGGCAGGCAAGCTCGGAGGGCAAGGGCGAGGAGTGCACTGATAGAGGAGTGACAGGACTGAGGAGGCCTGAGGTTAGGCTTGCTGGGGAGCCATCTCTGCCTTAGGCTGGCATGGGTGTGCCGTCCATGCACAAGGCCCCGTGCCTAGATGGACCCCATGCTTGATGTAACGCTCTACTCTTACCATCTTGAAATTCTTCATGGTTTTTGAAGCAGGTGCCTCCAGTTTTCATTTTGCATAACCCCCAAAAGTTATGTAGCCAGTCTTGGTCTCAGTCTCCCCATCTGTGTCAAGAAAGTGATGGACCAAAGGACCAGAGGAGCTTGGAGGTGACTTGCTGCGGTCTTCCAGGGGAGCTTCTCTGGGCTCACAAGTGGTTATTTCCCCTGGGAAGGTCACCCAAAGCTGCCCCATGGTGCCACCTCCTTTCTCCTCCTTCAGCTCTGTCCTCTGAGGGGTAGAAGGAGCTGCCATCACCCAGGACTCAGGGGGCACTGGACTTCCCGTCATCACATACCCGTTGGCTATACCCCCCATCTGGCACCATGTTACTCAAGGTGTGGGCTGTGGACCAGCAGCCCTGGCATTCTCTTGGAGTGCATTAGAAATGCAGACTCTCGGGCCCCACCCAGACCTACTGAACCATAATCTTCATTTTAGCAAGCTCCTGGGTGATTCTCAGGCTCATTAAGGTCTGAGGAGTTCTGATGAAGGCTCATTAAGCCTCCTTCCAGGGCATGCCTTGGGCCTCAGGACTGGGCAGGACAGCCTTGCCGGGTGAATAAAGGCACAGAGCTGGAGAAACACAGGGTGTCCACATTTGCTCCAGCTGCCATGACAGGTATTCCAAGCTAGATGGCTTAAACAACAGAAATTGATTTTCTTGCAATTCTGGAGGCAAGAATTCCCAGATCAAGGTGTGGCCTGGGATGGCTTCCCCTGAGGCCTCTGTCCGTGGCTTGTAGGTGGCCGCCTCTGTCTCTGGGTTCACATGGCATTCACTCTGTACTTCTCTGTGTCCTAATCTCTTCTTATGAGGACGCCACCCATCAGATTGGGTTAGGGCTCCCCAGTGAACGCACTCAAACTTAATGAGCTCTTTAAAGATCACGTCTCCAAATATAGCCACATTCTGAGGTACCTGAGGGTTAGGACATCAGTGTATGAATTCAGGGAGGGATGTGACATGATTCAGCCCATGACACATGCGTGCACGGGAGGGCACAAAATGGAAGTCAGCAAGTGCTCACTATGTGTCAGGCTTGGAGCCAGGTGCTCTGCGTATTTTTTCTCACTTAATCACCAAACAGCCCTGAGAGGTACAAAGTGAGCTACAAACACTGTCAAGGTCCCTCTGTGTGCCAGGCACTGGGCTAGGCACACACATACATCATGGCACGTTGTCCCCACAGAGTCTCCTCCTCACACTCACAGGTGTGAAACCTGAGACCCAGAGAGGAGAGAGGAGGTGCTCTGGGTCACTCAGGGCTGGGGCCGGGACTCAGGTGTTCATGGTCCGTTTTCACCCCTCCCTCTCCACTTTCTTGCCTTGCTGCTTGGGAACAGTGGGTTTACAAGTCACTCTACATTGCCATCGTATAAATGAGAGGGTCTCTCTTTTTTTTTTTTTCTTTGGTGACAGAGCCTCACCCTACTGCCCAGGCTGGAGTGCAATGGCACAATCTTGGCTCATTGAAACCTCCACCTCGCAGGTTCAAGCGATTCTCCTGCCTCAGCCTCCCAGGTAGCTGGGATTACAGGCATGTACCAGCATGCCTGGCTAATTTTTGTATTTTCGGTAGAGATGGGGTTTCATCATGTTGGTCAGGCTGGTCTTGAACTCCTGACCTTAGGTGATCCAAGCTCCTTGGCCTCCCAAAGTGTTGGGATTACAGGCATGAGCCACGGTGTCCGGCCATGAGAGGGTCTCTAATTGTGGAGGACAAAAAGAAGTGGTGAAAAACATAAAAAGATACCTGGAGGCTGGTGGGGTGTCCTAGAAAAAGGCCACACCCATACTAGGCCCCCAGGCTGGTGTGTGACGAATGTGGAACCCCTGGTTCCTTTGCAGTTGGGGTTCTGAAGAAACTTCAGCCTTAGCAAGGGAAGGAGCATGTGCTCCAAGCTTGCCACGATGGTGGTTCCTGTGGTTGCATTTTGGGACACACTCTGCCTTGGGGAGCGGAGCTCACAGAGTCATCTTCAGTCCTGGTAAGCCCCAATTTCCTTCTGCCACTCTGAGCTCTCTTTACCTATTCCTCATCGGGACATTTGTGCATCTACACTGGCGGTCATGGGATCTTTTTTTTTTTTTTTTGAGACAGAGTCTCACTCTGTCACCCAGGCTGGAGTGCAGTGACGCGATCTTGGCTCACTGCGACCTCTGCCTCCAGGGTGCAAGTGATTCTCCTGCCTCAGCCTCCCAAGTAACTGAGATTACAGGCGCATGCCACTGCACCCAGCTAATTTTTGTATTTTTTTTTTAAGTAAAGATGGGGTTTCACCATGTTGGACAGGCTGGTCTTGAACTTCTGACCTCAGGTGATCCACCCATGTCAGCCTCCCAAAGTGCTAGGATTACAGGCGTGAGCCACGGTGCCCGGCCTGGTCATGGGATCTCAAAGCAGGCATGGCCCCTGGAGGGACCCAGTGGGCCAGTCCATTGACCCTTGTCTAGGTCACAGACTCCTTGAAGAACCTGAAGGGAGCCATGGCCCCTGTCCCTAGGAGGCACACAGACACACCTGGCCAAACTCAGCTGCAGGAGCCTCCAGGTGCAAGATTCTGCCTTAGAAGGCTCTACAGCACCTCCTCTGTTGGCGCACACCCTGGGGGATGAGCTCTCACTTCTTGTTGTGGCTTCCCTGGGGCCTCGGTGCACCACCCTGGTCACCTCTTTTCATTGGAGCTGACTCTGCCTCCCAGTGGCTTCTTTTCAAAGGTCATTGTTCTGCTTCTCAGAGCCACCTGGAATGAGGTCACCGTGTCCTCCCTGTGATACAGATGAGAAGATAAGGATCTACATCCCCTGGGCTTCGCCCCTCTCCATCGTGTTCAGCTGTGGCTCTTTCCTACAGCGCAGGCATCCAGTCCCTTCCCAGCCTGTCGTGGCCCCAGACACACTTCCGTTTCTCTGTGTTCTCATTAAGGGCTGGGACCCAGAACACAGAACTCCAGGTGTAGTCTGGCCAGCCTGAGGAGAGCAGATCACTCACCCCGTTTGTTCTGGATATTGGCCCCCATTAATGTAGCTCTGGAGACAAACGTAACACAGAAGATCCACTGAGCATGGGGTCAACAGCTGCACAGTCACATCTTCCCTTTCCTCTTTCTAGTGTTTGTGAGGTTTTACATGGAAATCCCAGGTTCCACCAGATACTTGGTTTACTATTGTGTTCCTTTACTGCTCATAGTGCCTCAGCCAAAGGCATCGCCACCCTGAGCCTCACTTTCCTCACAGGTTTGTTGGGATGGTGAAATGTATAAGGTCAACGTTGGGGCTTGGAAGGGTGTTAATGTTTCCGTGTGTTGTTGTTTTGGAAAAGATTTCTGGTTGCTTCCAAAATCCATTTCCTCCTTTTCATGGAAATAAAACTTTCACCTTGGCGTGCAGACACTCAGCACAAGACCACAATTCCCAGTGTGCCTTGCGCTAGATGGAAGGAGAGGGCACCAGTGTGCGATAGTCCCTCCTTATCCACGCTTCCCACAGTTCCTGTTGCCCAAGGTCCAGAACAGCAAGTTATTTGGAGAGAGACAGAGGTCACATTCACATAATTTTTATTACTGTATGTTATTGCTTGTCTTTCACGGTGCCTAGTTTATAAATTAAACTTGATCATAGGTATGTATGTATAGGAAAAAACATAGTGTATATAAAGCTTGGTAGTATCTGCAGTGTCAGGTGTTCCCTGGGGACTTGGAATGCGTCCCCACAGGTAAGAGGGACTCCTGTACTCAATTGCCAGTTGCACCTTTGAAGAGCGGAGTGTGTCCTCTCTCGTGACTCCTTCTGTGGATGGCGTGTAGATGTGTGGGGCGCTATCTTGGATACCTGGGTGAGTGCAGCCCATTGGGATAGCAGAACAGTAAGACAGACGCAGCCTGGGACCCTGACAACCTCAAGAGCAGCCTCAGCCTCCTGAGAAGGACTTGCATGTAGTAAGAGGTGAAGTCCTATTCTGCATAAGCCGTATGGTTTGTGTTGCTCAGCACAGCCTTGTCGCAGCCTAATCAATGAGGTTTTGAGGCATTTTGTTTAGAAGAGGCAGGTACAGGCTCAAATCAACAGGGAAGAGGAGAGGAACTTGCAAATACTCTAAAGAAGCCTCTTTTTTCCGTTCCTTCTCCTTCTTTCCTTCCCTCCTTCCATTTCTCCCTTCTCCTCCCATTCGATCCTTGAACATGTATTGGGTTCATTTTCTGTACCAGGCCTTCTGCTAGGCACTGTGGATACAGAAATGATTAAGGCACAGTGTCTGCTGTAGACTAGCAAGGGAGACACAGGACATGTAGACATGTCCTCAAGTGCATGTGACAAGATCGCCATGGAGGGGTTTACAGGGTGATGGGTGGACTCGGAGAAGCAGCCACCTCTTTGGCTTGGGAAGGTAGGAGGGAGGGAGTCAGAGAATTATGGCTTGAGTTGATCCACGTGGGCTGACTAGAGGTTCTCCAGAAAGAGAAGGGAGAGAGCAGCATTCCAAGTGGAGGAAACAGCTTGTGCAGAGTACTGGGAGTGCGCAGGAGTACTGAGCGTGCAGAGTACTGGGAGTGCGCAGGAGTACTGAGCATGCAGAGTACTGGGAGTGCGCAGGAGTACTGAGCATGCAGAGCTGTGGGCTCTCCGTGGTGGAAGCGAGGGGTGAAGACAGCTGATCAAGGACTTCCTTGCTGCAAAGTGCCCTGCCAGAAGTCAATTCCCTTCTGAGGAGCACTGAGCAAGAAAGAAACAACTGCTTTGCAAACAAACACCTTGTGTATTTATTTCCTGTTTTCCTCACATCTCTCATCTTTTCCCCTGAATGAGATGCCTCCTGGTTTTACTTAATTTCCACAGGAAGCTGGAAGGAGCAACATCTGTCTAAATTCTCCCTAATGCACTCCAGATTTTCAGGGTCAGAATGTGGCCCCTGAGAGGCAGGGTCTCTGTGGGGTCAGAGGTGACAGCCCCAGAATTGGGGGTTTGCGCCAAGCCCCTCATGGCAGCGGAGTCCAGGCGCCTGTTCCCTGCACAATACAGATGTTCAGCAAGGATTTTGCTGGGTGTGTAATGAGTGGCGGCCCCTGGAGAGGGGAGTGCGGGCCTTGTTCCCACGGGCTCCTGCCCAACGTTCCTGCGTTCCTGAGTTTTATTTTCGTGGGAGAGGCTGGAAGCCGAGCAGTGCTCCAGCTCCACAGCAGCTGCCCCTGCTCAGGAAGGCAGCAACTTCTTTCCTCACATGGCCTTGGGACGTTGGCCTCCCAGCCCGGGGACATTGTTTTGTTCACAGCTGCATGCTAATGGTATTTATTTAGGGGATACTTTCTCTTCTGCCACCCACGAGGAGGTTTGGAGCAGAAGGAGCAGAGCTGAGCCTCCAGGGATGGAGGTCTGATCCTGAGGAAAGTGGCTCCCTCTGTTTGAGGCTCAGTTTCCTCATCTTGCATGTGAGTGAGGTGGATGGCCCAGGTGGCATCTAAGGTGATGTGTGGACAGGTGTGCATGTTGGAGTCAGGCAGGCATGTGTTCCGCCTGCGCCGCTTGGCAGCTGCATGGTCCTCGGGAGGTCCTGAACCTTGCCGGTGCGGTGTCCTGGCCTCATCTGTGCATGGAGGACGTGGGACCAGGTCATCTTGAAGGGCCTCGAGCGTGTAGTGAGGAGGCCAGGAGAGCCCACTCTTGACAATGATGCTGAGGAAAAGCGTTTTGTATTCTCCCTCTTGGAAAAATATTTCTAATTCTATGCCTGTTGAACCAAGCAATGTCAGCACAAAAGAATTGGCCTTCCACTATCCTAAGAAAACTAAAGCAGAAACAGTAGAGCAAATACCGCATGCGCTCACTTGTAAGTGGGAGCTAAACATCGAGGACACGTGGCCCCAGGGAGGGGAACAACAGGCACAGGAGCCTACTTGAAGGTGGGGGATGGGAGGAGGGTGATTTGGGTACTATGCTCATTGCCTCAGCGACGAAATAATCTGTACAGCAAACCCCTGTGATACTCAGTTTACCTATATAACAAACCTGCATAGGTACCCCTGAACCTAAAATAAAAGTTAACAAAATAAATAATAAAACAAAACATATGGGAGGCCAAGGCAGGTGGATCACCTAAGGTTGGGAGTTCGAGACCAGCCTGGCTAACATGGTGAAACCCCATCTCCACTAAAAATACAAAAATTAGCTGGGCGTGGTGGTGGGAAATCCCAGCTATTCAGGAGGCTGAGGCAGGAGAATTGCTTGAACTCAGGAGGCAGAGGTTTCAGTGAGCCGAGATCGTGCCACTGCACTCCAGCCTGAGCAACAGAGCAAGACTCTGTCTCAAAATAATAATAATAATAATGATAATAACAATTTTCTAACAAAAGAAGAGGCATCCACGGTTTACCCTTCCTCCCACCTCTTGTCCCCAGTCTCCACAGATCAATGGACTAATTTTGTCTAAAGCATAACTAGATGACTCGTTGGAGTGTCCTCCTCCTGCACTCTGCTTTACTGTGTCCTCTCACTCACCTTGGCCCTTTTCAGACCCTTCAACGGTCCAAGCTACAGCCTCTCTGGAGCTTTCGTTGTTCAAGGGCGACGAGGCAGCCCCAAGGGGTGAGGGGCTGGGAGGGAAGGCGGGGTGGAGGGTTAGCACCTCCAGTGTCTTCATGTGTGTCTCCCACACCCTCCATCTCAGAAATGCAAGGTGCTATTGGTGTGTGATTATGTCGGGCCCCCGGGTTCCCCGTTCAAGGTTCGGGAGGTCCCCTGTGCCTGCTGCAGTCCCTCCCACTGCTCCTGCTGGCTGCCTCCCCTCTTTCAGACCTTGGTGTCCTGTCACTCTCCTTGCTGATGCCTTGTCTGCCCCCCGTCTCATCTTTCATAGCTCTAGGCACTTTTTCTTCCGAGAACTCATCATATTTGTAGTTATAGACGTATCTTGTCCTCTCCCATGTGATGCCTGGTTCTTGCAATGGATTACAAATGCCAGGAGGGCAGAGGTCGTGCTGGCCTTACTGTATTCCCATTGCCTCACATAGTGCCTGGGAAATAGTTGGCTCTGGACAAATCATAATGACTGAAGAAATGAATCACCCAGTAAATCTAGAATTTGGTGGCAATGTGAGTGCAACAGGGGGTGAGTGGCAGCAAGTCGTGTGAACCACATAGACTTTGGGGCTGACATGGTGGGTACCCAAATCCTAGTGGTGACCCTGGGACTCCAGGAGAGCAGGCTATTTTCCCTCTCGGCCCCACAGAGGAGAGTGTCTCAAGAAAGAGAAGGTGGTCACCTGTGTTGAAACGTTCCTGAGAGGTCAAGGAAGAAAATGACTGGGATGTGTCTATTGGGCCCAGCCACAGGAAGTTATGATGACCTTGACAAGAGCAATTTTAAAGGACTGGGGAGTCGGAAACCAGACTGTAGGGGAGGGAGCAGGAGTCGAGGAAGTGGGGATTGTGAGTAGAAATTACTCAGAGACTATTTCTAGACACCAGACCAGGAATGGGAGGAGAGATGTCGTTAACTGTGTCTTACCGAGCAGGATCACATCAAAATTCACTTGGAAAACATTTAGAATAATAAAAATGATTCATCCACTAGATGGCTAGCAAAATTAGATGCCTCAACCCCTAATCCTATTTCTCACCAAAAACTAGACTATGAGAGTTGAAGGAACCTCAAAGGCCAGAGGATTCCATAGGCAAGGGTCCTAAGGCCCAGAGAGGGTAAGGGACATGCCCAAGGTCACACAGCAGATGGGGGGCAAAGCCAGGTTTTGAAGCAGGCTCCTATATGCCCAGTCCATGGCTCTTTTCCCATATTCCATGTTTTTCTTTCCTCTGTCCTTTCTAAACCGTCCTTTTTAACTCCAGGAAACGGGAACGTCAATTACTTTTAGTTTATTCAAAATGAGTAAAACGGGTAATGGTTTTTCCCCCTCAATGTGTCAGATCCAAAATATGTCTCATGTAAGAGCTAACTGGGATGAGAAATGGTCACACAGTGAGAACAAATATTTCTTTGACTATTAAAATCTCCAGAGTCAACCATAAACTGGCACAGATAACTGGGCTCAGCTCTCCTTGCCTAGCTGACAGAAGAAGCCTGGCAGGGGCTATGTGTGTGTGTGTGCATGTATGCATGTGTGTGTACACGTGACCACACGTGTGTGTAGCAGGCTCCCTCTGTGGAGTGATCTCCAAAGTACCAGGACAGAGTACCAGAGTACCCTGAATCTGAACTTCTCAATACCATTTATCACATTATCATCATGATTAATTCTAGCAAAATACATATGAAATTTACCATCTTAATCATTTTAAGTGTAACTTCAGTGTGTTAAGTACACACAGGTTGTGCAACCATGACCACCATCCAGAATTTCCCAGAAATCTTTTTATCTTGTGAAATTGAAACTCTATACCTGTGAAACACCAGCTCCCCATTCCTTCCTCCCACAAGGCCCGGGAAATCAGTATTCCAATTTCTGCCTCTGAGTCTGACTTCTCTAGTGACCTCCTGTAAGTGGAATCATATGCTGCTTGTTCTTGTGTGACTGGCTTGTTTCACGCTCAGTACCTCTTTGAGTGTGATCCTTGTGACCCCAGACCCCTTGAGACATCCTCTCCTTTGGCAGAGGATTTGGTCCTCGGTTGAAGAGGGGTAAGCATCCCTGGGAAGAAAGCACTTCAGGCTTTTTTGGGACATTTTCTTCAGTGCCAATCAATGAATAATTTCTTGAGAGCAGGTTTTGATGAGGTAGGGGTGACCCTGGTTGAAATCCCTGATTGATTATGGGTGGGAAGAGGGACAGAGACCTAATGACAGAGAAGAAAAAATTGTTCTGCCTGGAAAAATGTTGCTGGGATCATTGTAACTGAATCAATGAAACAGCAATTAGTTTTATCACACAGCCACCTCCGAAATCTATGTTCCTGGGTGTGTTGACCTCTTGTCCTGCTCTGACTTCATTCCTTGGGGAGTCATAAATGAAGTGTCCTCAAACGACTGCTAGCAGTAGTCATAATACTCTTGTATTTTGGTTGCGTTTTACATGTTAGGATGCACTTTCATTTCTATTATATTATTTGATCAGAATGACAGCGGTGTGTGGTCATTAGAATATGACTTATCATCTTCATTTTTCAGGTGAGGAAGCCGAGGCTCAGTGGGTGGAAGGAACCTGCTCAGGGTTATACAATCATGTATCGGTAGCACTGGACTGAGAACCCACGTCTTTAGTTCAGGCCTCTTTCCACTGCTCTATGTTTTGCTGGTGTTTTCTCCCCTCTACCTCCCATTTGACCTTAGACTCAATCCTTCTCCAAGAATAATGCGTCACTAGGCAGATGCTCAAATGAGAAACCCGAGTCATCCTTGACATTTCCTTGCTCCAGTTTCATATCCAGTCTTAAGCCCGCCGTTTTTAATTTCTGCATATGTTTTCAATACTCCCGCTTCTCTGCAAGTCTGGACCAGCAGAGTCCAGGGCTTTTTCTCTTACCTGGAGTTGATCCTTTAGACTGCCATCATGCCCTTTCTGTTCTTTTCTTCCTTTTTTATTTCCCAGGAAATGTGGATTTGTAACAAGGTTAGACAAGTTTCCATATTGTAGAATTTCTCAGAGCTTCAGACCTGCAAAGAATGATCACAGTGACTTGCCAAAATAAGGAGTTATGTGTTTGCCATGCCCTAAAATTACTTTATCTTTCCTGGACCCCTGAGGTTCCTCTCTGTCCTCTCCCCCATCTGTTTTCCACAGTGAAGCCACATACACCTCTGCTAACTACAAAGCTGCCCTCCCCACACCACCCATGTTCCTCCTACCCCTCTGGCCTCCCAGTCCCTCTGACATGTGGTAAGATGCACGTGCCCTGCCAGGGTCCCATCTGCCAGGCTTGTCTATCCCCAGTTTTGGCAGTGTCAGCTGCGAGCACTCACAGTTGCCTCTGCAAGCCACCTTACCAGGGAGGCCACATTCCCTGGGGCTCCAGAAGCATCTCATAACAAATATCTGACTTGGTGTTTGCAGTGATTTACCTATTTCTCTTTATTTTCCAAAAGCTGGGACTACAGGTGTGCACCACCATGCCTAGCTAATTTTTTTTTTTTTTTTTTTTTTTGAGACAGGGTCTAGCTGTGTTTCCTAGGCTGGTCTTGGACTCCTGGCATATTAGCCTGTTTTCACACTGCTGTAAAGAACTACTTGAGGGTGAGTAATTTATGAAGAGAAGAGTTTTAATTGACTCACCTTTCTGCATGGCTTTGGAGTCCTCAGGAAACTTAAAATCATGGCAGAAGGTGAAGGAGAAGCAAGACATATCTTGCATGGTGGCAGGAGACAGAGAGAGCAAGGGGGGAAGTGATACACTTTAAAACCATTGTCTCTCATGAGAACTCACTCACTCTCATGAGAACATCATGGGGGAAACTGCCCCCATGATCCAGTCATCTCCCACCAGGCCCGTCCTCTGACACATGAAGATTACAATTTGAGATGAGATTTGGTGGGGGACACAGAGCCAAACCGTATCACCTGGCTTCCAGTGATGCTCCTGCCTCAGCCTCCTGAGTTGTTGGAGTGAGTCACTGCTCCAGTCCAAGATTTACTGTTGTTAAAAGGTCATGATGCTGGTGAGGAGGTCAGGAGCCAGGCATTCTGATACACAGCTGGTAGAAAAATCAGTTAGTACAGCCATTAGAATATGGCTCTCTGGGGCAGAGAGTTTGTCTCTGCGTTCACGCCTGGATCCCAGTGCCCAGAACCATGCCTAGAAAAATGTTGCTTGGATTATTGTAAGTGAATCCATGAAACAGCGATTAGTTTTATAGCACAGCCACCTCTGGAATTTATGTCCCTGGGTGTGTTGACCTCACGTCCTGCTCTGACTTGCCTGGCACTTGGGCACTCAATTAAAATGTGTTGAACAAATGGAAGATAATTTCACAATATATCATCAACCTTAAGTTATATCCCATTGTTTAGTAATTCCACTTCCTAAGGAAGCTCCTAAAAATTAGGACAAAGATATTTGTATAAGGACATTCCTCACATTCATTTATAAACTCAGAAAACTGAAACCAACCTAAGTGTCCACGGGATGGTGACTAGCTTAATTATGGCACATCCACACTGTGAAATCTGATATAATTGATAAAAATAACATATTCAAAGAATATTGGGCATACAGGATTATGTTTAAAACTCTATATACAGTGTAATCTTAATTTTTGTGGGAAAAAAAACACACTTGTTAATAGTGGGTTGTAGTGGCTTTTACTTATTTCTTTTTCTCTTTATTTGCCAAAATGTCAAAAATGAACATGCGTTACTTTTGTAGTCGGAATAAAAAGCTGTGAAAAGGAAAGCATAGTTAATAACAAAATTGTGAACAGCTGGGAAAAATGAAAATAACTTGTAGTAGCGTTTTTCCCATTAATACTTCATAATAGATCATTTTATGGTGGGTTAAAAAATACACCTCTTTATGAAACTGATCTGGCTTTGTCTGGACAACAATGAGAATTAGATTTCATGAGGCACTTTGTGTTGTTTTCATGTTCTTAGTGTCTATTTTTCCATGACTTGGAAAATCTTAAAATACTGGCTCCATTTAAAAAAAAAAGTTTCACAACTCATTTGACTGGAATTGATTTCTCCTGTGGCTCTGGGGCTCTGTAAAAGGCATCAGGATGCCACAAGGCATTGACCTTTATTCTTTGTCGTGGTCAGAGAATTTCCCTATGACTGGCTCAAGGTTTTCAAGAGGAAGGCAATTAAATGACCTAGCACAATTGCATGGATCCTCGGCCCTGGGCTTATCTTGATTAGGAGGAAGTGGCTATCTACTTGTTCCAAATTTAGAACATAGAAAAGAGCCAGATGTCTCAGCCTATCATACAGAGAAAGGCTTCACCCATTGGGTCTTTTGTCCTGCTAACTGCTTCCCTGATGTCTGGCTGTGTCCACCTTGACGCAGAGTCCAGGGACCTTGGGTCATACTCTCCTCTTCCCAGCAAGTCTGTCCTAGCTTCAAAGTCCAGAGAGAGGCTCATTTCTGTGCTAAGATTGAAAAGATGCTGGGCACATGCCTGCTGAGAGATTCTTTGGCTTATGCTAAATGTTCTGTCATCTCTAAGACTGAGTTCAGAATCCTGAGGCTGGTGGTCAAGACTCTTCACCATCTGGCCCCTTGCTGCCCCTCTCCCACAGTTCATTTCTACTACAGCGACAGAGAAGTGTTTAAGAGCGGGAACTTCAGGGACTAGAAATAGATGTTGTCTCTTCTCCCAGGGAGCTTACAGAACAGTAGGATAGAAATTTAGCACGCGGAGGGGAGTATGTTCGCAGCCCGGCAGAGATGTGGCCTTGAAGACCAGATTGCCTTCTTTCTAGCTGTGTGATCTTGGACAAATTATTTATACCTTTCTGTCTTTGTCATCTTATCTGTTAAAGGGGCATAATATTAATATTACTAATAATGCCAAATTCATAAGATGTATGTGAGGTTTACACTATTTGATGTGTGAGAAGCACTCAGTACAATGTCCGCTGTATACCTTCGTCCCTCAGTATCCAGAGGGGATTGGTTCCAGGACCCCTCCAGGGATACCAAAATCTGAGGATGCTTAAATCCCTGATGTAAAATGGTGTAGTATTTGCATAGGACCTGTGCACATCCCCCAGATTCTTTAAATCATCTCTAGATTACTTATAATAGAAAATACAATGTAAATGCTATGTAAATAGTTGTTACACTGTATTGTTTAGGAAATAGTGACAAGGAAAGGAGTCTGTACACGTTCAGTACAGAAGAAACCATCCATTTTTCCCCCTGAATATTTTCAATCCACAGTTGGTTGAATTCATAGATGCAGAACCTGCAATATGAAGGGCTGGCTATAATCAGTGCTTAGTACATGTCAGTGCTTAGAGAAAATTCATTCACTTGGAGAAAATTTGCTGAGCTCTGACTAGGTGCTGAGCACTGTGCCAGATGCTGGAAATTCAGAAGGGGATAATGCACAGTCCCTGGCCTCATCCCAAAAGAAACCTGTATTTTATTGATGGGAATAAAATGGGAACTGACCAAGGTAGCATAGCTCCAGGCACCTTGTTCCAGAAACCCTGGTCTCCTCTCCTTTCCAAACGTTCCATGCACTTTTATGCTTTGTGCTATTCTTCCTTATCTCGAAAAAGCTTTCCCTTTTCCTCAGCCACTGAAAACATTCAAGATCTAGCTTATGATGTGTCATCAACAACCTGAAGTCTTCCCTGACCCACAAACCAGAATCAGGGACTCTCCTGTGTCTCCATCGTGCTCTGCATAAATTCTCTGCCTCTCATCTTCCCCTCAGCCAGGTTTGGTCATTAGAGGAACATCTCCCAATAGGCTAGATGCTCTTTGAAGGCAAGTTTTATGCTTCACTCATTTCCATGTCCCAGTGTCCAGCACAGGGCCAGGCACATTGTGGGTGTTTAGAAAATGTTTGTTGATGAAATGAATGAATGAATGAGAGCACATCTGACATCATTGTTGCTTTAGTAGTGAGGGGAGATGAGGAAGAGAGATGCTTCCTTTCCAGCATAATATTCTACGAGACCGCAAAATTTGCTATGCAAATAGTTGGGTACTTTCTACTAATTCCATCTGCTGCTGTGAACAAGGCTAAATTTACTTAATCATAGGAAAGTTGGAGAAAGTGCCTGCCCAAGGGGTCTGTCCTGAGTGTGGCTTTCCTATTGTAGCACTGTCAGGAGCATCCTGAAAGGGTTAAGACCCTTGCCTTGGTGCTGGTCTTGTGCCAGCCCATTTGCTGTTCACAGTGTAGAACATCATTTAATTGGAAGTGGAAGCCAATATTAAGGCCAATATTGCAACAGAAATAATTGAATGTAAGAACCACATGTGCTTTGGGGACTGGGACACAGAAATTTAATTTTAGTTTCCTCACTTATTTATTGGGAGATCTAGGGAGGCTCTTTCCCCTCTCTGGACCTCATCCATTAAATGGGGATTGTAGGAGGTGGGAGGGAGTTGCGGAGGTTGGACTAATTAATCTGTAAGTTCCTTCCGGCTGATATGCTCTGTCTGTCACTTCCATGATATCAGATCAACAACAGGCCAACTGACACAAAGTTGCTGGAAAGTGATATGGATGGAGTTCTGGGAGAGGATCCAGTCCTTGTGAGGTCAAGCTCATGGTTTAGGAACCAAAAGTTCAGAAATGCTCTGAAACCACAGAAGATCAAATCTACTCACTGGAGATTCAGCATATATTTGCTCAAAATTGCAAACTAAAAGCAGACTTTTTTGAGTTGTTTAGAGGATGCCTGACTTGACCTAACCTGGGTGGTGGGTGTATAGGGCGGCTCATGCAGGGAGAGGCTCTGTCTGCTGTCTGGGACCTGCATTGTACTAGAAGGAAGCATGTTCCTGGTCCGCCCACCCTGGCCATCAGGACAGAAATATTCCTTGCTTGGATCTTGCTCAGGTAGTGTGCTTTAAGAACCTGAAGGGTGTTCTTTTGACTTGCTATTTCAGAGCGACAACAGCAGGGTCAGTTGAAAAGAATTGAAGCCCACATTCAGAAGTGACTTACAACACAGATGTTTTTGAAAAAAATTGAGAGATAATTCACACACCGTAAAATTTGCCCTTTCGAGTATCTGATTCAATGGTTTTTCATACATTCCCGAAGTTCTGCAATCATCTCTGCTAATTCCTGAATAGTCTCATCACCCCGAAAGATATCTTGTATATGTTAGCAGTCACTCCTATTCCCCTCTCCCCTGAGCCCTTGGCAATCAGTAATCCACTTTTGTCTCTGTGGATTTGCTTATTCTGGACTTTTCATATAAATGAAATCATACAACATGGAGCCTCCTGGGTCTGGCTTCTTCCATTTCACATAATGCTTTTAAGGTTCATTTGTACTGAATATATATTTTTCGGAACAATTAAAAATTGTAGGCTCCCACAGCGCAGTGCAGCCGCCACCTGGCCCAACCAGCTTCCTGGACCATGGCCAACCTGAGTGCACCTTCACCGCCATCAAGCCAGACAACATGCAGCGTGGCCTGGTTTGCAAGATCAAGTGCTTGGAGCAGAAGCGATTCCACCTTGCGGCCATGAAGTTCCTCTGGGCCTTAAGAACACCTAAGCAGCACCACATTCACCGGAAAGACCGCCCATTCCTCCCTAGGCTGGCAAAATACAGGAACTCAGGGCCTGTCTTGGCCATGGTCTGGGAGGGGCCAAATGCAGTGAAGACAGGCCGAGTGATTCTTGGGGAGACCAATCCAGTGGATTCTAAGCCACGTGCCATTTGTGGGGACTTCTGCATTCAGGTGGGCTGGTGCATCATTCATGGCAATGGCTCAGTAAAAAGTACTGAAAAAGAAATCAACCTATGGTGTGTAAGCCCAAAGAACCCACTGACTGCAGATCTTGTGCTTTTGACTGGGCTTATGAATGAGAGATGGACACAGCAGCAGTCTCTTTCAGGACTGCTTGGAGCGCCCTTGGACATAGCTCTTCATTGCACTGACTTAGAAGCAGAAGCAACAGGATTGATCATTCTTTTCTAGAGCATATTTACCCATAAAGCCATGGAAACTGGAAAAAAATTATATATGCCTATCAACCTTCAAACAGCACACATGTGAGTTTGGTGTGCTCTACCAACCTCTACTTAGTAGAATGGATCGAGGGCTGGGCTAGTCTGGCTAGGTCTGTTCCAGGTCCTCTCTTGTTCATTAGTCCAGTTCAGTTTTGGCCATTTAAGAATGATGCAGACCTTTAAAATTAAGAATAAAATCTTCGATATTTTCATTTTTTTGTTTCATCTTTGCTGGCAGGTTTAAAAGTCTTTTCCCTGGCCAATATTATTTAAATACATGTACATATTTTCCTGTGCATGTATTTAAACCATACTTTCATGGTTTCCTTTTTATGTTTAGAGCTTTAATTCTTCTGGAATGTGCGAGTGGTGTGAGGTGGGGATCTACTTTTTTTTTTCTTGTATGGTTAAGCAAGTTGCACTGCCACACGTTTTTTCCTCATTGACTTGGAAACAATAGCATTACCATATACTACTTGTGACATATAGTTGGGACTACTGTTGCGCTTTCTTTCCTGCACTGGTCCGTCTTTTGTTCAGCTGCTAACATACAATGAAATTTCTTGCCCCTTTATGATATAATCTAATACTTGTTAGGATACGTTCATATTCTCACTCACATTAAAAAATCCCTCGTCCTTGCTGTGTGTTTATTATTCTAGCTTAACTTTGTTAACATAATATGCTTCTTTTGTGTAATGTGCCTTGCCACATTATTTAAGAATTTTAAATTCTGTCTTAGCAAACGATTAGAAGCCAGTAGCTGTGTGACATGTGATAGGTAAAGTTGGCCGAGCCTACATGGATTGAATAGAGACAGGAAGGATGGGAGAACCAAGGAAACACTACATGGGGGCCTGAGACACCAAATGTTTATGACAGCTACAGCATCCTTAGAGCAGCTCTAACTGCCACCTTAGATCCTGAGGACAAGAACCACCTCTGACATGACTGAGAAGAGAACCACAAAGGCCTTGGTCTTTGAGCTACAAAAGCTTCCTCTAACTTAGGCGAGAGTGGAAGACACTTCTGTTTTGTTTAAGCCATGATTATATGAAGCTGAATATAATCCCAACTAAATCACCCCAACTTCATTTTTATATTTGATAGTCTGAATTAGAATTTGAGGATGGTGTTAATAACACTGATGACAGTGGACATTTTTCTGGTTATTGATGCAAACAGGACTGCCACTGGTATTTCACCAGTAAGCTTCTTGCTGGATTTGGTTTTACACAGAGTACATTTATCACTTTAAGAAAATGCGTCATCAATGGTAATGATAATGAAATGTTGAGTTTTCTCAGATATTTTTGTCATCTATCAAAATAATTATATGGTATTTCTGCTTTGCTATATTGAGATAATGAATTATACTAAGGTTTTTCTAAAGTTGAAACATACATACAACCTCAGTCTTTTTTTCTATATCTCCTCTGTTCGCTTCCTTACATAGATGCTCCATTATAGCTCTTGGCTCTCTCCTCAATGTTACTTTAATCATTTTTATCTCTAACCATTTCTTCTGAGTTCTGGGAGAATTGCTCAAATTTGTCTTCTGATTTCTTGCTCCCCAAAGTGTGATCCATGGACCAGCAGTATTGGTATTACCTGAGAGTTTGTTAGAAATGAAAATTCTTGGACCCCCACCCCAGACCTACTGAATCTGCATGTTAACAAAATTCCTAGGTAATTCATGTGCACATTGAAATTTGAGAAATGTTGTAAAATTCCTGGCTGGGCATAGTGGCTCATGCCTGCAATCCCATCACTTTGGGAGGCTGAGGCTGATGGATTGCCTGAACTCAGGAGTTCGAGACCATCCTGGATAACATGGCAAAACTCCGTCTCTACTAAAAATACAAAAAGTTAGCTGGACGTGGTGCTGGGCACCTGTAATTCCAGCTACTTGGGAGGCTGAGGCAGGGGAATCACTTAAACCCGAGAGGCAGAAGTTGCAGTGAGCTGAGATCATGCCACTGCACTCCAGCCTGGGCAACAGAGTGAGACTCTGTCACACACGCGCACACACACGCACACACACACAAAATGCTATAAAATTCCAGCAAAGGAGGGAACCTTTTCCAAGTTTCCTCCGACAATGCAGCCTTTTCCCACTATTACAGTAGTTTGGTTATCTTAGTAGAAATTTAGGAGAAGAAGGCTTTGGATTACCATTGAGGATTGAAACTCTTAGTGGCAGGATATGAGGAAGGGCAGTTGGCTGCTGTACTTGATGACATGAAATTAAACGGACAGTCCAAAGGTCATCAAAATCACTGGTAGGCCTCAATCCAACAAGAAAGAATCCCTGTGTTACAATTCTGCAGGGCAGTGGGCCTCCTCCTGAGGATCTTGCCCATATTTGTTTGACAGATTGACAGATGCCAGTTGATATATACACGAAAGCCTCTTGTCCTGTGCTGATGGAGAGGAATAAAGGGATTCCTGTAGAGTGGTTTGGTTTCAGGTATGCATTTTCCTCTTTTCTTGGCAAATGGAAGAAACTCCTGAGGTAATGTCCTTCTGTGCCCCAGGACTGTGCCTGAGGGCTGCTAGGGGTTGGGGGAGGGAACTCACAGCCCTGAATTATGAGTATTTGCATATGGAAAGATAACACTCTTTTAAGGAAGACCTCAAATTACCTATACCCAGTTCTCACCCGTCATGGCAGGATTGGCTGGAAAAATATGGGAAGGCACAAAAAGCTATTGAAATGATTCTAAAGAGGAAAAGAATCTTTCAGACAAACTGGCTCATTCCTTATTTATCACAACGAAACCCTTTATTCCCTGGAGAATGTTGAAACAATACCAGCACATAACTCTGATTGTGGAAATGAAAAACATCCTACCTTTCTTAATAGTTTCATGAAACTGTTGTCTCAACAGGAAATTCTGGTCATTGTCACACATTCTTCTTGTTTATTATTGCTAATAATAACCCTTGCATCACTATTATGCTCTAATCTTTACAAAGTTTCTCCACACAAAGTAGCTCATTGATCTCTCCCGACAATCTCCTGAGACAGAGCAGGGCAGGCGCATGTTGATGGCCCATTTCAAGGAACTGACGCTTAGAGGAATTAAAGGAGTTTCTCAAGGGCCCAATGGGCAGTAAATGGCAGCAGCAGTGTTCAGACTAAGGTTTTCTAGCTGCAGGGGAGATTTCCAAAGCACATTTGGCCAGGCTTAGCCAAGCGTCTTTGATCCTTAATCTTCCCAGTGCCACTATTTTGCCTTTTTGCAGTTTGTGCATACACAAAACAATAAGAAGGATCTCAATCCACATGGAAAGTTCACTCTCCAGAGTTCTGTGCTAATCTGCAATGCTTTAGTGAGATGGCATTCTTCAGATTAGACTTAGATGGTTAGCCATCTCCCGTTCCCTAGAAACTGTCTATATAAATCCTCTTGTACTTATTATACACCATTGTTGAACTTATGCCAAGGATTTACTACAGCCCCAAATAAGGTGTGATTTGTTACAAATCAGGAACAAATAACTGTTTATAAGTTCTTTTTTTGTTCCCTAAATTTAATTCATCTTACCTGATGAGAAGGGTGAAGACATCTTATTTCTGGTGTTCTGTGAACGTTCTTCTACACCTCATTTCTTCTACACTGAACATTTTAAATGTCCCCACATGTTCCATTTATTCTCCCGTCTCAATGCCCTTGCGTATATTCTCTTTCCTAGAATACCCCTTACCTTCTCCACCTTCTTCACTCTTCCTACCCTTAAGGGGACCTAGCTCAAGAGCTATTCCTCTGTAAAGGCTTTCAGATCCAAAGTTAGACATACTTGTGTTCCTAAAAGCACTTCGAATGCATCTCTGTCATACCATAGACCTATCACAGTGTGAAATGTATTTCATCTAGCTCCGTATAAACTGGGAATTCCAACTGGATTAGGAGCTACCTTGGGGAAGGAAGGACATCTTATTCTTATTTCCCTTGAGCTTGGAACCTGACCACTGATAAGAATTCTTTAAGGGTTGATTTAATTTCCTTCTGTTTTTAGTGCATCAATAACTCCTTTTGACCAGATATCACTTTAGTTTTTTCAGTTTAGCTGACAGGAAAGTCTTAAAGGAGGCTCTGCAGATAAGGTAGGAGTGAGTTTTTATAGCCAATTATTTTAAAGAACAGGAGGTAAGGTAAACTTTTCTCACTGATTTATCTTAGAGTCTATCTCCTTGTGTCACCAGGTTAGAGTCATTTTAGTGTAGAGCTTCTTTTTCAATATCCTGTATGACTTTCTCCGGGACCAGCCCATCTAGAGGAATTCTGAAGTGTCTTTGGTA
The DNA here is from genome assembly GCF_001604975.1 of Cebus imitator. NCBI lineage: Eukaryota > Metazoa > Chordata > Mammalia > Primates > Cebidae > Cebus > Cebus imitator. Next base: position 7,132,151 of record NW_016107366.1, on the reverse strand, counting down.
CCAGGGCATTTCTCCCCCAATTCCTTTACAATAATTCTCAACCTTGACAAATACATTGGAATAAATTAGGGAGTTTAAAAAATACTGGGGTGAAATTTTCATGGGGTCCCCTTAAGTCTTTCACTGAGTTTGAAACTGTGCAGGCACAGACTGACACTCTGAGAGACCTGGCAAGTAATAGCTCCTGGAGGACTGTGAGCTCAACAGAGATTTTGGTCGTATCGGTGCTGATAGATGTTGGAATTCTGACTAACCATATTAGAGTCACCTTACTGAATACCCTAGACATTTAGTTGAGACCTCAGAAAGGCTGTGTCTTATTATCTTTAGAAAAAAGTGAACTGCCTTCCAGAAAGGAAGTCACAAAACTCTTTGGAGTTCCCTAGAAATGTCCATGTAAATCCTGTTTTGTTCTAGGGAACATAACACCCATTCCCTAGAAACCGTCTATGTAAATCCTCTTGTACTTATTACATAACATAGTTGTGTACTTATGCCAACTTAAGTACACATAAATTGAACTTACACCAAGGATTGACTACAGCCCCAAGTGAGGTGTGATTTATTACACCTTATAGGCTGTGGGTTACAAATCAGGAACAAATACCTGTTTATAAGTTCTTTTTTTTTTTTCCTAAATTTGATTCATCTCACATGATGAGAAGGGTGAAGGCATCCTCTTTAGAGGATGCAAACACAGTCCGAACTCTCCATGTGGTAGCCACAATGTTCAGCAAAGAAATTAAAACTACTAGAAATATAAAGGTAAAGGGTAAGTTACACCAACAGGTGAAGGGTAAGTTACACCAACTAGATGAAAGAACAGTCAGTAAAAACAGATCCAGGGATGATGCAGATAATAAAATTAGTGGACAAAGACTTTAAAATAACTATTACCAATATGTTTGTGGATTTTGCAGTTTGTGAAAAATCCACAATATGTTTGTGGATTTTTATCATTTCCATTTCTCCATTGAGATTTCCCCATCTGATAAAAAAGAAAACCAAATAGAAATTCTAGAACTAAAAAATTTAATATCTGAAATTTAAAAAAATTCACTAGATTGGATAAGAGTAGATTGGACACTGCAGAAAAAGTGCAAAGTAAATGGAAAAGGCAAATACGTGGCACATTAACAGATCTTTTTTCTTAGTACTTCAGCTAGATGGTCAAGGTCATCATCAATAATCATAAATCAGGTTGATAGTATGTACTCTTGTATGATGTGATGAGAATAGCACGTTACCTCTGGGTCTTCCTCCCCATAACTCACAACCCCAGTATCATCATGAGAAAAACATTAGAAAAATCCAACTGAGGTACATTCTCCAAAATACCTGATTACCCCTCAGAACTGTCAAGATCATCAAAAACAAGGAAAGTTTGAGAAACTGTCACAGCCAAGAGGAGCCTAATGAGACACGACTGCTAGACATTATGTTGCATTATAGGTGAAATATTGGAACAGAAAAAGGACATCAGGTAAAAACGAAAGAAACCTGAATAAAGAATGAGCTTTGGTTACAAATGTACCAATAATAGTTCATTATTTGTAATAAATATACTGTGCTAATGTAAGATGTTAGTAATAATTGAATATGGGTGCAGGATATGTGAGTACTCTTGCTACTACCTTTGTCATTTTTCTGTAAATATAAAACTGTTCTAAAATAGTTTATTTAAAATAATAACAAGACAATAACAAGTGCTGGCAAGGATGTGGAGCAACTGAAACTCGCATTCTTTGCTAGTAGGAATGTAAAATGGTATAGTTTTGGGAGTTTCCTGTGAAGTTAAATACATGCTTATCACATAACCCAGCAACTTCACTCCTGGGCATTGAGCCAAGAGAAGTAAGAACATATTTTCTCACAAAGATCGGTATGTTAATGTTCATAGAGGTTTTATTCCGAATCACCACACACTGGAAGCAACAAAAATGTCCACCAACTGCTAACTGGGTAAATAAATTGTGTACATCCATACAATGGAATACAACTAAACAATAAAAAAGGAATTATCTATATTATAAAAAAACATGAATGCCTCAAAAGCATTATGCTAAGTAAAAGAAGTCAGACACAAAAGAGTTCATACTGTATCATTCATTCTATTTTCATGCAATTCTAGAACAAGCAAAGCTAATCTAAGGTTAAAAAAATCAGAACAATGGTTGCATCTTAAGCTGTGAATACTGAGGATGAGGATGATTCAGAAGGGGCAAGAGGAAGTTTCTGAGGTGATGGAAATGTTCGACGTCATGATAGGCTATGGGTTACATGGGTGAATGCATCTGTCAAAACAAATCAAGATGTGTTTAAAGGTACGCAAAGTATACTTCAGTTTTTAAAGAGAAGGTTAAAATGCTGATGCCTGAGATTCTAATTTTAATGATTACAGATATAGCCTTGGGGATTTTTAAAAGCTCCCATACCAAGATTAAAAACCACTGTTATAAGTATTTGTCTAGTGATAGGATCACTTGTCATTCCTGTTTGCCATGTAGCTGCTTCTCTCTGGCTTTGATGTGTGGATCCTGGAAGCTGGTTGCATGGGTTTACATGCCTGCTTGGTGGCTGGGTCCCTTGAGGATGCTTAACTGGCAAGCACCAAGTGCCAGAGGCTCAAGAAGAAGACAGGAGCAGGATGGAGCCTCAAAACCCCTCCAGCTCTTCTCTTTCTACTTCTTCTGAGAATGGTCCTGGTTATTCAGGGAGTGGATTGTTATGGTGATGGAAAAAGTAAACAGGAAGGGGATTAGAGGAGATATTATTATGGAGCAGGGGGAATTCTTACTCCATACACAATTTTAGAGAATTGTCTATTCCTCTTCAGTCAGCTGGTACCACATGGACAACAAAGTTCTACTGGATTCTGCAAGCTGACCTGGTCTTAGTGCTGATTTTGTCCTTTTCGTGACTGTGGAGAGGCTGTAAAAAGAAAGAGAGCAGTGCACATCCATGGCTCAGCATATGCCATCCATTCTGCTGGGAACTTGGTTTCTTCTTTCTACTTCCAGGCTAACACTAAAACAACACCATTTCTTTTTAGCAATTTTTCCTCTTTTGAAGATGACTAACAACCCATTAACATTTTTAGTACGAAAAAAACTTTTCTTAAAACTTTATCCAACATTAATAAAGTGCGTAATAAAAACTGAAATAATAACTCATAACAGTTATTCCATGGATGCTCTGTGTCTGATTTTCAGAACACGTGGCCAAGGTTCCAGAGAGGTCTTATTAAAAACTGAAACTTTAATGATAACTAAAACAATTTCATTTAGGGTACACTAATAAATAAACATATAAACTTGGACCCTCCCAGTTGAAAGGAATTTTGCAGAACATCTAACTCTGTAGATACCTGTGTAGTTGCTGAGTAGTACCCAGTTTCTTGCACACCTCTGAGAACAGAGAGGCTCATAAGACAGCCCAGTGTGCCTCTGAGCAGTTCTGTCTGAAAGCTTTTCTTGACATGGAGCCACAACCCCATCTCTGTAACTCTTAGCCACAGAGAATATAAAATTTCTTTTCCTGTTTGCTGTCCACAAGCTCTCTCTGTAATAAGTTAAACATCTCTAATTGCTTAAAGCATGCTGCCTATGATTTAGATGTATTTTGCACCCATCAGCTTGCTTTCTGTCTCCCACATGAATCTTAGTCCATTTCCATGCAAATCTAACATGATTCATCTGAACCCCTGTTACCTGAGCACTTTCTCAGGGCCAGGCACTAGGCTAAGTGCTGTGGAGAAGACAAGCACAAATCTGGCTTGGCCTTGTAGGAGAGGGAAGGCTTGTCCACAAAGGCCTCCAGTACAAAGGCTGTTATGTGTGGCAGGAGGGAAAGAGACAGTGTGTTCTCTTTCTACTCCAATTTCCAGGCTTGAGTCTTGCATGGCAGCACAGCAGCTACAATATACAGCTGTGCAAGTTCAGGGTATGGTTAGAGGGGGCTGCTCATCAATTTTTTTTTTCTTCTTCGAGACAGAGTCTTGCTCTGTTGCCCAGGCTGGAGTGCAGTGATGCGTTCTTGGCTCACTGCAACCTCCGCCTCCCAGGTTCAAGCGATTCTCGTGCCTCAACCTCCCGAGTAGCTGGGATTACAGGCATGCACCACCAGGCCCAGCTAATTTTCGTATTTTTAGTAGAGACAGGGTTTCATTTCACCATGTTGTCCAGGCTGGCCTGGAACTCCTGACCTCAAGTGATTCCCCCGCCTTGGCCTCCCAAAGTGCTGGGATTACAGGCATGAGCCACTGTGCCTGGTCCAAATATTTGATGAATGCACGTCAACTGACTAGGTCTCTGTTTCAATTCCAAATTTTTGGAAGAGAGAATCTGATTGGTCCATCCTGTGCCAGAGATCCACCCGCTGTGCAATCAGCTGTCACAGGAAGGAGCAGGGTTACCTGATAAAAAGACCACAGTTTCTGGGCTAAGAACAAGGAGAGTTCTATAAAACATGAGTGTGATTGGGGAGGAAGTGACAGGCCTCTTAGCTATGTTATGGGTAGTATTATGGTTAGCAGATTCATCCTATATAACATATCTAGGCAAACATAAACAATGTGTAATATCTGTAAGCATTAATCCTTAATGATGAGAATTATCCCCATTTTATAGCTGGGGAAAACAGATTCAGAGAGGTGAAGTGACTTTTCCAAGGTTACTACTTGTTAATGGCAGAGTCATGGTTTCAATTCAGGACTGCCACATTGCTTCTTGGCATTCCTTAAGTCTTTCTGGAACTCATCATTTTATCCGCTTATTCATCCATTCAACTAGAACCTCTCCAGCACTGGCCATGGGCCTGGCATGATACAAGGCCCTGGGATACAGCAATTGGTCACACAGACATGTCTGAAAACCCATCAAGGGCATACAGGAGGGTTCTTGCCCTGCAAAATCTTGTAGTTTTACCAGGCAGAGGAGACATATGAACCACAAGTTCAGGCATTTTTGCATGAACTGCCCCCAGGAGTGAGCAGTACTGCAAAGGCTATGGGATGGAAGGGTAGAGAGAACTCTGAGGACTGCCAGAGCTGGAGAAGTCTTCTGGAGAAGGCAGAGCTCCATTTAGGTGCCCAGATTAGAGGGGAGAAGGAAGGAAGGACTTCATACAAGCAGAGAACTGTGTTCATTCTACCTCCTGAGCATCATTCATTTACATCCGCTTCTCTCCACCCCCTGGGCCCCACCCTGGTCTGAGTTACCAGCACCTCTTGTCTGGACACAGCCTAAGCCTTCATCATATCCACCTCCTTCTTGTCTTGTTCCCCACCAATGGATTGATGTTGTCAATCTTTTTTTAATTGTTAAAATACTTCATCATATCAAAAGGTATAGTAAACAATGCAGGGGCCACCAAGATACCATCATTTTGATTCAATAGATATAAACATTTTTGCATATTCATTTCAGTTCTGTCTTTTACAGAAAGATAACAATTTCAGCTAAATTCCTACTGTACCCCTTTACCCTCCCTCCCCTTTCTAATGTTCTTTTAGAGTGACCATTATTCCTACATGTTTTCCTACTTTTTCTACTGATGCTATATTCACAAAGCATATATGGCATTTTGTGTATTTTCACTGATAAGGCTCACATACATAACGTTCACATCATTCTGCAACTTGCCTTTCTTTCTCCACTGCTCATTGTTTTTCAGATTTATTCTCGTTACAAGGATGTGTTAGGCCATTCTTGCAGTGCTACAAAGGAAACCTGAGAGAGGGTGATTCAAAAAGAGAAGTTTAATTGGCTCGTGGTTCTGCAGGATGTACAGAAATCATGGTGCTGGCACCTGCTTCTGCTGAGGCCTCAAAAAACTTACAATCATGGTGGAAGGTAATGGCGAGCCAGCATGTCACGTGGCCAGAGTGGGAGCAAGAGAGTGAGGGAGGAGGTGTCCCACATGTTTAAACAACCAGATGTCACGTGAACTGAGTGAGAACTCACTCATCACCAAGAGGATGGTACTAAACCATCCTGGGGATCTGCCCCCATGAGCCAATCACCTTTCACCAGGCCCCACCTCCAACATCAGGAATCACATTTCAATATGAGATTCGGAGACAAACTTCCAAACTTTATCAGTGGAGTGCTAATTTATTTAACTGCTGTATAGCATCCCATTGTATGAATGAATCACAGTTTACCTGTTTCCCTACAGATGCCTGGTTGGCTTATTTCTACTTTTTCACTATTAAAAATTGTACTGCAGTGAATATCCTTCCATATAAGTCTTTGCACACATGGGTGTGTGTTTTTCGTAAGGTAGAAACCAAGAAATGGAATTGCTGGGTGCTATGGTCTGAATGTTTGTGTCCCTCCAAAATTCTTATGTTGAAACCGAATCCCCAAGATAATGGTATTAGGAGGTAGGGACTTGGAAAGGCAATTAGGTGATGAGATCTCTGCCCTTGTGAATGAGATTAGTGTCCTTTGGCCAAAGAAAGCTCTTTTGCCCCTTTCACCATGTAAGGACATAGCAAGAAGGCAACATCTATGAGCCAGGTAGCAGTTCCCTTACCAGACAGTGAATCTGCTGGCAGCTTGACCTTGGACTTCTCAGCCCGCAGTTTATGGTACTTTGTGATAGCAGCCTGGATGGACTAAGACACTGGGTCAAAAATGCACAGATCTTCAACTCTGCTGGGTGTTGCTAAAGGTTCTCTAAAATGGCAGTGCCAGATTACATGTACATTCCCCCAGTGTCTGTGAAATAAGAATTTCAGTGACTTCACATCCTCACAGTTACCTGGTATTGTCAATATTTTTCTTATTTTAAAAAATCAGATTTCTTCTTCCCATGGCAGATGGAGGAATCTTTCTAAAATGCAAACCTGATCATGCCCCTTCCCTGCTTAAAACCCCTCCAGTGGGCCCTCACTGCTCCCTGTAAAGCACCCATGCTCGAGTGGCCCACAGGCTCTGTGTGAGGACCTGGTGCCTGCTCACCTCTCCAGGCTCACCTCCCTCTCCTCCGCTGCCCCATCATGGCTGAGTACACAGACACACACATGCACACATGCGTGTATACATACCTCTGGGCATGAGATTGTCCAATCAGACTAAACCATATACATTCCCCTAATCTACTGACCTTTTCCTGTTTGGAGGTCTTGGGATACTCTGCTCTCTCTGCCTGGAATACTCTTGCCCTTCTCCTCTCTTTAGAGGCTGATTCTTTTCTTTTTCTTTCTTTCTTCTTTTTTTTTTTTAAGAGACTGTCTTGCTCTGTTGCCCAGGCTGGGGTGCCATCTCAGCTCACTGCAACCTCTGCCTTCTGGGTTCAAAAGATTCTTGTGCCTCAGCCTCCAGAGTAGCTGGTATCACAGGTGCATGCCATCATGCCCTGCTAATTTTTTATGTTTTTAGTAGAGACGGGGTTTCACCTCTCGAACTTCTGGCCTCAAGTGATCTGCCTGCCTTGGCCTCCCAAAGTGCTGAGATTACAGGTGTGAGCCACCTTGCCTGGCCCAGAGGCTGATTCCTACCAGCCCTCAGCTGTCAGCTTGCTGCTTCCTCCCTGGGAATTCTTCAAAGGCAGCCTGAGCCTGTGTGTGATGCCTTTCCTTAGTTTCCCAGCACCCTCCACTTTGGGCCTCACAGTTCTCAGGATGCTGACTTGTGATTGCCTGTTTATCATCTCCCTGTCCCACCATTCTGTAGACTCCTTCATATAGGGCCTGTGTGCTCAGCCTATTTATTGAATGAATTTATTAAATAATCTGTGAACAGGAGACAGGTCTGGATAGAACAGAAGTGGCAAGACAAGGAGCAGCAGGAAATCAGACTGGAGAGAAAGCACTGAACCATAACCTTCAGAATCCTAGTCCCCAGGTAAGGAAACAGACTTGGCAAGGGGACTGACCCTGTCTAGAGTCACATGTTCGGTCACTGTCAGAGCCAGATTTATCTGCAGTCTCCTGACTTCAGGTTGGGGTGCTCTCTGCTGCATTGTAGCTGCAGACAATGGGAAGGAATAAGTATAGCAGGAGAGAGATGGGGCTGCCAGGGAGGGCAGGAAGTGCCGGGAGGGAGGCCTTGGGATCTAGGATGCAGGTGGAGGGCCTGGCCCTGCAGACATAACCCTGAGTCCTCTGGGAGGCAAGGAAGGAAGAAACATTGGGCCGGTTTCCTAGAACAGACAGTTGTCCAGGCTGCCCAGGGAGCCTTGGGTGGGCCAGCCCTTCTCCTGGGAGGAGGAAACTTGTAAGAAGAAATGCATCCTCTCCCTGAAGACCCAGCCCTCCTGAGTGGCATATTCCTGCCGGCATCAGGAGAATGATTCTCAAGACCCCCCCTTTGGCAGGAGGGACACCAGAGCCAAGGACAGCCAGGAAGAATTAGAGGCCTGATGCAAGCAGGCAGGTACTGGCCGGGACTGGAGTTCAGCTCCTCCAGCCAAAGAGGCTGCAGAGGCTTAGGGTCATTGGCAGGTAGAGGAGCCCTTCTGTGCACCTGCTCATGTGTGGCAGCACAAGGGGACATCAGTAAAATGGGGACAACAATACCTGTACATCATGTGATTATGTTAGGAATTAAGTAAAATTATTATAAAAATGGAAAGGGCTTAGAATAGTGCTTGGCACAGAACATCACTCAGCTGCCATAGTTTTTATTATTTGCTCACAGGGTTGTTGGGAGGAGTGAACAGGACAGCCTGGTGGACAGACCCTGTAAGGCTGGGTCAATGACTGTGAGCAGGCTCCTTCTGTTAGGAACACAATCAGTGAGCGTGGAAGAGGATGGGAAACCCAGTGGGCAGAAAGGAGGGGCGTGGCCTCTAGGGAACCAAACTCCTCCCTTCCTTGAGTTTCTGCACCTGACAATGGCATCATGGATGACACAGGTCACTTCCGGAAAGGAGCTTAGAGCTCCAGCTGCACACAAGGGGAAACTGAGGCCCAGAGGGTGGAAGTGACTTGTCCTGGGCCATGTACAAGGCAGCATGCGGGCCCTACTTCCGGACTCGGAACTGAGGTTCCTTCTTCCATTGCATCAGCCAGGCCTCCGTGTTTGGCATTTCTTCCCACAGTCGTCCTCTGCCTCAGAAATCAACAGGCTCTCACCAGCTCTGAGAACCTCAACCTTTGAGAGCTCCTGATTTGATTGCTTTCTTCCTGTTTTCCCATAGAAGGCAATTGAAAAGCAATTGAGAGCCACTTCCACCTCTGGTGACTTCTCCAGAACTCTCCCTCCCTGGGCCTCTCCTGGAGAGGTCAGGAGCAGGTTAGCAGTGCGTGCATATCTGCAACCTTCACTAAGGTTTTTCAGGGGCAGGCGGTCTCCTTTTCCTCAAATGGAGTGCCCTCCCTCCCTCCTTCCCTTCCTTCTTTTCTTCCTCACACATTTTGCTGTGTCGAAACCACCCATCTGGTACACACACACGTTTGCTCTGAGTGACCTTGAGCCTGCGTCTTTGTTGCACGGGTAGAATTTCTCTGCTGAAAAATAGTTGCAGGAGAAAACAGATACAAAATGTCAGGCCTGGTAAGAGCTCATTTGTAAGGCATATGTTGACCAACAAGCCCAGGAATTATAGGCATGCAAAATGGGGGAAAATCAAGCTTTCGATTTTTCCTGGTAGCTACCCTGATTTTTCGATTCACTGTTAGAGCAGCCACGAGGAGGTCTTGCTGCTTTAATAAACTCTCATGGGGCTAGAGGAGTCTTGTGTCCATGAAGCAGGTTCACGTGTGTTATTTCATATGAACCATACAACTGCCCTGTGAGGTGAGCTGGACAGAACTGTTTCCCTGACTTTTCTGATGAGGAGACTGAAGCTCAGAGAGATCAAGGAGTTGCTCCTAAAGATCCGACAGACCCAAGGCTTCAACCAAGTGTTTCTGACTTCGCATCTAGGGCTCCTTTTACCAACAATTCTACTTGAGAGAAATCCAGAGTTTTAAACTTAGGACAAGATCCTACCCTGAATTTTTAGTTCAGAGCTGGAATTAGGTGAATCCGAAGTGGACATTAGCCACAAAAGGGATAAATTATGGTAAAGATAAAAGCGACTGTTGAATCAACGACAACTAGACTGTCCCCTTTGGTCTCCCCATTCCACCTTTGAACTCCAAGTTAGACTTTCCTCCCCAAAGTCTTCCCTGGCTCCCCTGGGGTGGAATGGATTACTTCTCCTCTGGGCCAACATTTTCATGTTCTGTGAGTCTCTATTGCAATTTGCATTATATTGTCGATCATTCATTCATTCATTTGTTCGTTCATTATTCACAGAACCCTCTTGTCCTATGTGCAGTGAGTTCCTCAGGGTAGTGATGACCTTCCCCCGGGCACAGTATCCTTGGGCAGTGAAATGACGCTGCAAGTGAACTGGCCTGGCCTGGTCTAATTCAAGGACACAGCAATGGGTCTCAAATCTGGTGCTGGGCTTGGATCAGTGGCATTTGGTGACTCAGAGAGGGGCTTGCAGCAAGTAGGGTGGTGGCCAGGAGCTGACAAATGGGCATTGCGGCAGGGTCTTGACCAGCAGACAGCTTCTGGGGAAGTCTGGGAGACCAGGCGATGGCCACTGGCCTGAGGTTTGGGATCAGGACTCGAGTCTTTGGGGTTAGGATTCAGGCACTTAAAATGATCTTGGAAGAAACAGACTGCAAGGCCATGACTGGTATCAGGAATGAGTCAAAAACCCTTCCCCTTGGAGGCCCAGATGCCAGGCCCATGGGGGCTGAGCCCTCTGAAAACCCCGGCAAAGGGCCAAGGATCTGGGGCCATCTCAGCTGTGGGGGCAGGAGGCTGGGAGTGGGGAGCCAGGCAAGATATTTTAAGAAACCCCATTTTTCTTATTTCCAAAAGGCAGAAGAGGTGAATAGTTGAAGTACAAAGAAAAAAAAATTGGTTTAGAAATTGCCCTAACCTAGATTCTTAGATAAAGGGATGCTTGACTTTCATATAGAGCTTTTTGGGATTGCTGTGGTAGAAGGGACCATCTCTTTCTTTGTGCAGAACAACCATCATTTCTGTTCCCACTGAATGGCCCTGGTCCATCATTCTGACCCCAAAGACAGGCTGATGTTCAGAAGGCATATTGAGTAACTCAGCTCACAGCTTACCAAACCATTTGGATTTTACTTTCTGGGTAAAAAGTTATCAGTCCATGGTCCGTGCAATTACTTTGAAGGTGGCTCATTCTCATTGTCTCTTGAAGGAAAGTTCCCAGTCTCTGCACCCTTTTTGCTATAGCAAGGAGCACCAGCTGCTCACCTGTCCTCCAAACCAGGGGAATGAAAGACCAAGTTTTTATATGCTTGAAGAAACGAAAAGAGAAAACTAATAATATTTCTTGAGAACCTGCTATGTGCAGGCATGTTCTTAGGCCCATTTCACATGTATTATTGTATGCGTGTGTATTTATACACACATATACAGTGGTGCAGGGAGATAAGGTGTTACTATCCCCAATCTCCAAAGGAATAAATGAAGACTCAGTTGCTATATAACAAAAGTATTGGAGTTTGGATTTGAGCCGCAGCTCAGTCCTCTCCAGAGATCCCTGAGATCTTCATTGCTTTTCTGCACAGTGAAGATACCCAGGAAGGGCTGGTGCTTCCTTTTCAAAGCTGCACTGATCACACCAAAGGCCACTGGAGCTGATCTGGCCACCAGGAGCTTTCTGATTTCCCAAGTGTTCCTTCTTCATGCCAGTCTCTGATGTCAGCTAGACCACTGGTTGGCTGGCCCAGGTGTTGAGATCTGAAGGCCCTCCCCTGGCCTAGGGGTCCTTGCTGATAAGACCACAGAGATGCTGCTGGTTCGCTGCTAGCGGAGCCGTGAACCCAGCTGAGAGGACATGTTGGCTGCACAGGTTTGCCTGCTAAAGGAGCCAGCGCAGTTGGTTGGTGGGAATTTGGTGAAGATAATCAGCTGCAAACTCCTAAAAGACAAACAGACTACGCTCCAGAGGTTTGAATAACAGCCCCCTCAGCCAGATGGCCGCAGGAGCCCCGCCAGGGAGACAAAATTATCTCCCACCCTGAATTTCCTCTTTGTTCTGGACCCTGCTGTCGGCGGACAGCATCGGTGCACCCCACCCTTGAGAGCGCCAGCCGCCCGGACAGGGCCTTGTGTTTAGGGAGCTTAAGGCAGCTTTTCCCAGATTAGGATTTTGGGGCAGGGAATCCAGGCAAAGAAGTGGCTTTCTTGTCCGAGTATGAGTCACCACAGGCTGGAGGAAGCACACATCTGTCTGCATCTGGGCCTGGAATGTGGTTTCCTCTTCACAGGACACTCCCAAGAAGCCCGGGACCCTTGTGGGTGCAGAATAGGAATTCATAAGCAGGGCCACCCTGTGTGGGGCAGACCTGGACACCACGGTCCCCTCCAACAGACCTTCACATCTGAGCTATTGAGAAGAGAATGCTCGCTTGCTTCCACATTAAATTGCAACCACGCCTGGAACAAGTGGTGGGGAGTATATCCTGCCAGACTTGGCCCCCGGTGGCCCCAATGGAGCACTGATGGAAGAGTGAGGCCAGTGGGGGTTTGAATCCTCACTCTTCCACTGTGTGACCTCGGACAACTTATTGAACTCTCTGAGCCTCAGTTTTTACTTTCCCGAGTTTAAATGAGAATAATAAAGAAATTACATTTTCAATGCATGCAGTATAGTATCTGGCATATGAGAAACACTGGTTTCCTCCCTCCCAGCCTTCTGGCCCAGAGTCTCTTGGTACCAAGAATTTCTTCTAATGCCTACTCCTAAATGCCTTCACTGATCCATGGTTCAATCTGTCATTCTTGGCTTTTGGCAAAACTTCCAAGTGCAATCCTCTCCCATTTTCCCTAAATGGATTTCTGTCCCTCCTCTATTGTTATTTTAGTGACTCCGTTTGCCAGTATGTATTTTGATTTACTAAGTTACCACAGATTCTGTTTGGAAGTGGGCTAGGCAGGCCATGCAATTACAGTGATGTTGCATCAGGCTCATCTAACTTATAAGTTTATTTTATTATTTTATTTTTTAATTTTAAATTTTTATGGGTATATCCGGTGTATATATTTATGGGTTACTTGAGATATTTTGATATAGGCATGCAATGCCTAATAATCACATCAGGGTAAATGGGGTATCCATTACTTCAAGCATTTATCACAAGATAATTTTCAGACTTCCTTCCCGCAGCTGGGTGACATGGCTCACACCCAGCACTTTGGGAAGCTGAGGCAGGAGGATCCTTTGAGCTCATGAGTTTGAGGCCAACCTAGGCAATATAGTGAGACCTCCATCTCTACAAACAAAGAAAAAAATTAGCTGAGCATGGTGGCACATGCCTGTGGTCCCAGCTACTCAGGAGGTTGAGGTGGGAGGGATCGTTTGGGCTTGGGAAACAGTGAGCTGTGATCATGCCACTGCCTTCCAGCCTGGGTGACAGAGCTAGACCCTGTCTTTTAAAAAAAGCTTCGAAACCACACACAAATCTAAGATGTTAAAGTTATTAGTCAGGACAGGCTGAATTTTGCTTCAGTAATAAACAACTCTTAAATATGAACGGCTTAGTGTAGCAAAGCCTCACTTCTCACGCTCCATGTCCATTGCAAGCTTGTGGGGTCACTGTTCACACTGACCTCTCTTAGATACCGAGGGTTCACAACCTGGAAGATTGTGGGACACCGCAGCAGGGGGAGGAGAAGAGGAAGAATCGCTTAGCAGCTCTCGAATGCTTCTGCCTAATGGTAACACATCACTTCCCTTTTCACAAGCCAAAGGAGGGCCATACAATCCCGTCGTGTGCTCAGGTGGAAAATAACCAGAAATACCGAGGAACAAGCATTAATGTTGACGACATAGAGGCTCAGTGTTTTAAAATAATAGAGGAAACCCTGCAGGCAAGAAGAAATTTCAGTATTCCCCACCCTTGCCATTCATCACTAGGGATTTTCTGGTCATTTTAAAATCAGAATATTCCCAGATATTTGCATAGAAGTTGTTCCTTTTGTTCCTTGCTTTGGTCTATTTCAGAGGTCCTGAATTTCCAGTGTGCGTAAGTATTCTTGTTTGCCATCGTACAACGCTTGTTCACAATCCTAAAATGTTTTCAGAGTGTTTTGGGCATAAGCATTTTCCCCGTATGTGCTGAATTTAGAATCTAATTTACTTAGGATGTGACTCTACAGTAATTGATACTAACAGCTGGCTTTAATTGTCCCCAAGTTTTATCACACTCTCCTCTTCTGTGCTTCACTTACAACCTTAGGAGCTAGTTTTTAAACACAACTCTAAAAAGTCTTCCACATACATTATCTTATTTAGTAACTCTTAGAACCCGAAGGAGGCGGTTTATTAGTGGAACATTTCCATTATGCAGAGAGGGCAAGTGACTTGCTCAAGGACACAGTGCAGATACGTGGAAGTGGAACTCGTGAATGTATTTCTGTCTAGCTTTAAATTCTGTGACTTTCTCATGATCCTAGGCAGCTTTCCAGTTGGGACAAGGAGGTCTTGTTTGGAAAGGCAGTTTACAAGCACTGAACTCTGCTCTGGAAATTTGTGGAAAGAACAGGAGGGAATGAGAGGCTCAGGCCCCATAGACCCTACTCCCTGCTGCCATCCACTCAGGGTATTGTGCTTCGTGAAATCCCAGTTTCCGCCGGGATTACTTCGGGCACACAACATTCTAGGAGCTGGATGTCCAGGAATTCCTGTTAATTAGGCATTTATTCACGGAACAAACATTTCCCTGAAGAGCTTTCTGCAGCTGACCAATGCCCTGATTTAGTCTTGGGAGGTGAGATGCCCATTAGTGTAGAATGCATGACAGTGTGAAGCGCATGATCACGTGTGAATTGCACATGTAAGTAGTGTAAGTATGTAATATGTCTAAGCGTGTAAGCTGTGTGATGTGTGTGTGTAGGGTTGGTGTTTGTGTTAGCCGTTCTCTGTTTGTAGTGTCACTAGATGAAATGCAGGATGCTCAATTTAATCTGAACTTCAGATGAGCAACAAATTATTTTTTAGGATAAGTTTGTCCCATGCAGCATTTGGAACATAATTATACTAAAAATATGTTATTCATCTGAAATTCAAATGTAACTGGTCATCTTGTGTTTTGGTTTGCTAAATCTGGCTGCTATGTCTACATGCATGTTTGGCAGTATAAATGGACTTGCTTGTTTATATCCCAGGGTGCACCTGAGTGTGTGTATGTTTGTGCCCGTGTGTCTCTGGGTGTATACGGGGTTCTGTGTGCATGTGGACCTGGCTGGTAAGGAGTCACTGGTTGGGAACCAACTGCTCCGCCACCCACAGCTCACCTCCTGTCAGTCCAACTCTACTGGACCAAGAGGGGTCAGGATGGGCCGGGTGTGGTGGCTCATGCCTGTGATCCCAGCACTTTGGGAGGCCGAGGTGGGTGGATCACCTGAGATCAGGAGTTCAAGACCAGCCTGGCCAACATGGTGAAACTCTGTATCTACTAATAATACAAAAATTAGCTGGGTGTGGTGACAGGTACCTGTAATCCCAGCTACACAGGAAGCTGTGGCAGGGGAATCAGCTGAACCCAGGAGGCAGAGGTTGCAGTGAGCCGAGAGCGCACCATTGTACTCCAGCCTGGGCGACAACAGCAAAACTTCATCTCTGAAGAAAAGGGGTGGGGAGGAGGGGGTCAGGATGGGCCTTGAATGCCTGGTCAGGGAGTTTGGACTTTCTTCTGAGGGTAGCCATGTAAGGCTCTGAGCAAGGGAGCAGACAGAGCTAGATGTGTTCTACAGAAGTCCCTCTGGCTTTATTGCAGAGAAAGAGCTGGAGAAAGCACACAGTGGGAGACTGAGGGAGCTGGATGGTGACCATGGTGAGGGAGGGTGAGGATCTGGTCTAGGGCTTTGGCAGTGGAGATGGAGGGAAAGGGTCTGATTGCAGGGCTCACTGAAAAACCATGCAGGGCTGAGGAAGTCAGAAGTTGCAGGTGGTGTTCATGTTTCCTGCCTGAGCACCTGGGCTGATGAACCATAGGCCCCTGAGTGTTTATCTTGCTCCCTTCCTCATCTTCAATGTCACGCACAGTGCCTGGCATGTAATGGATGTTCTGTGGATGTTTATGGCATGAATACATTTACATGCAGATGAAACAAGTGGGAAATACATCAGGAGGAGGAAGAGGAGAAGGGGGAGGAGAGGAGGAGAAGAAAGAAGAGGAGAAGAAGGACGGGGAGGACGAGAGATACATCCTGGCTGCATGTCAGCCCTGGGGACTGACAGTGTCTATTTCATCCATGGCTATAGCTCCACATTAAATAGTACCCATCAGTGAGTAAATGGCAGTG
Organism: Cebus imitator; assembly: GCF_001604975.1. Lineage (NCBI taxonomy): Eukaryota > Metazoa > Chordata > Mammalia > Primates > Cebidae > Cebus > Cebus imitator. The sequence continues at coordinate 7,115,856 of NW_016107366.1, read as the reverse complement.
TAAGCCAAATCCTAGCACAGTGCCTGGCATATAGTAGATGCTCAATAAATGTGAATTCCAACCTTCTTTTCAGGGAGTAAAGATGCTCCCATTATTCCGAGGAATTTCCTTCCCTGAGCACAATTTTTCTATTTTAGGGAGGCAATTGTCCTTTTGCTTAGGAAGACTTGTCTTTTCTGTCATTGAATTCTTGGGAAATTCAAAGGGCCTGGACCTGGAAGCTTGCTGTGGATTATGGGGCAGTTAGAGCCCAAGAGAACAATGGTCCGATCCCGGGGGATGGTTCTAGTCAGGGTAATCCCCCTCATGGCCTCTCCTTCCTTCTGACATGGCCTTGTCATCTGCTGGAAACCCAGGGATTCTCCTGGGTCTGACACATAGTATGTGCTGTGTAAATGTTTGCTGTGATTATTTTTGTTATTACTGTCCCTGGGCCTGGTGTTTCCTGAAATTGAATCATTTCTCTGACTCTAAAGCTTAGTTTATTTTATTCAAGCCTTGGGCTAACACCTCAATAGCTCAGGATTCCCGAAGCAGGGAAGACTAATTCCGACACGATCCCTTTCTGGCAATTTTTAAACACTCATGCTACAGAGGAAGGTAGGCTTCCTTCAAGAGCTCACTTAGTGTAGATAAACATTTGGCCGGTGGATATGCAAACAGTCCAAAAATGCACCTTTTTCTAAGTGTAGGGTCTCAGAAAGGGCTTTCAGGATTCAATGCATATTCATTTAGTCATTGACTTGTTCATCTAGTAGTTTCCGCTGGAATATAAACCAGGGCAGGCTTTTTGCCTGCCTTGTTCCCTATTGGAAATCCAGTGGCAGAACGAGGCCTGAGACTTCGCATCTGCTCAATACATAGTTGTTGAATGAATGAATGAATGAATGAGCATCTTATCTGTGCTGGGGTGCCTGGCATTGGGACACCAGAATTGGACATAGTCCCTGCAGTCCATGGGCTTGTGGTCCTGCAGAAAGTCCCATGCACCCAACATCTACCTGAAATACAGAGCAGATCAAGCCAACTGCCTGTGAGATAGGGAAGGCCCCTGCAGGGGTCACGGAGCCAGGCAGAAGGAATACCACTTCTTCTGGGAATACCAGAGAAGGCATCTTAGGCCAGGTGGTATTTTTTTTTTAACAAAAGTCTGGAAATCGCCTTTTATTTTTGTTGTTTGTTGTGCAATATGTCAATGTTTTAATAAGGACTTTCATACCCGTCTGAAAGATCCACTGTGCTAATTATGTTAGGCCAGGTTCCTTGAGATCATTTTAGAATTCCAAGTTTTTTTTCTTTAAACCATGATCCTAATTATAATTTTAAAACTATAATGAATTTGTGTTTCTTTTACTGACATATAATATTATACACATTTATAGGGCACATGTGAGTGTTATATGCATGGAATGCATAATGATCAAGTCAGGGTATTTGGGGTATCCGTCACCTTGAGTATTTATTATTTATTTATATGTGTTGATATCGTTTCAAGTCTTCTCTTCTAGTTACTTTGAAATATACAAAATATTGTTTGTTGTTAAGTATAGTCACCCTAGTCTGCTATCAAACATTAGAACTTATTTTTTCTGTCTAACTGTATGTTTGTACCCATTAATCACCTTCTCTTCATCACCCCCTCCCACCCATTCAGCTACCCACCCTCCCTTTCCAGTCTCTGATATCAATTATTTTATTCCCTATGCCCATGAGATCAAGTTTTTTTTTTTAAATAAAAAAATTTGTATTTACTTAGAAGCATTCAGAATGTCAACACAACAGCAACTTTTTTTTTTTTTTTGCAATTACAGAGTAGTAATCAATTAGCGGAACAAAAATTATTTCATATAAGCTGCATCAGAGACAACTGAAGATGAAAAACTACCATCCTCATATATAACTAATTTGTGCTGTGCACCAACAAGAACCTGCTGTAAATTTCCATGCCAATTTACAGCCCCTGTACTGCACCAGGCGAGGTTAGTGGCTGCTGAAAATACTACCAGGACAGGGCTGTCTAAAGACACATTCGGTAGTGCGTTAGCTACACAAAAAAAGACACTGTACAGTTTAAAAACAAATCTTACACAGCCTTACATTTCTATTTTTTTCTTTAAAAGGAGTGAGTTGTATACAGGGGGGTTAAATGCTTTATAGACAAGAAGAAAAAAAGCTGTGCCAGAACCAACTATTCATCATCATCATCGTTTTCATCTTCATCTTCCTCTTCCTCCTCATCCTCTTCATCTTCCTCAACTTCCTTTTCTTCCTTCTTTTTCTTGCTTTTTTCAGCCTTGACAACTCCCTTTTTTTGCTGCATCAGGCTTTCCTTTAGCTGCAAATGACATCTCATTCATTTTTATGGCTGAAGAGTATTTTATTGTGTACCCATACCACATTTTCTTCATTCATCCATCTACTGATGGACACTTAGGTTAATTTCATGTCTTAGCGATTGTGAATAGTGATTCAGGAAACATGCGAGTGCAGGTATCTCTTTGGTACACTTGAGTTCCTCTCTTTCACATAAATATCCAGTAGTGGGATTGCTGGGTCAGAGGGTAGTTCTATTTATAATATTCTGAGAAACCTCCATTTTGTTTGCCATAGTGGCTGGCTAATTTACATTCCCACCAAGAGTAGGTTAAGAGTTCTATTTGCACTGCTTTGGTTTCAGCATCAAGGAGGAGTTGGTGGAAGGTCAACAGGAGGAGCCATGGTCTAGAGCTGGGACATCTTGGTTGGCAGAGGAGTCCCAGGTAGGCCAGCTGGGGATAGAGGTCACAGGAGCATATGTTCAGGAGGGCAGGGCCCATGACTGTCTGGTCCTTCGTTATAAGGCATGGCATCTGGCATAGTGTGGGCTCTCAATAAATTGTTAATTAAGAGAAAGAATGAATGACATGGGAGAAGAGAGAAAAGATGGGACCTAGAAGTCTTTCTGGAGGTTTCCTTGGCAACTACAATGGATTTCATTGTGTCCCCATGTCTGTAAGGAGCCCCGCCTCCATTACTTCCACAGCACTCCACCAAGTGATCATCTAGCTTTGGCTAGGTTGCTTCTCAGGGATGGGGTGCTCACTCCCTCCTGCACAACTGGTTCCTTTTTTATATAGATCTGATTATTAGAGTATCCATCCTTACACTGACCACAGGGAAGCAGAATGGAGGCAAGGAAAGAGCACTGAACTTGGAGTCAGAAGACCAGGGCTTCACTCCTGACCCTCCCACTGTCTTGCAGGTGTTTCTTGGGCAGGGGTAGATGTAGCCAGTGATTATGAATGTGGGCTTGGACATTTGGCATATCTGCCTCAGTTTCCTTATCTGTAAAATGGGAATAGCAATGGTGCCTACCTCATAGGGCACTTGTGAGGATTAAATGAGATAATGCATGCAAAGTTCTTAGTGCCTTACTTGGCAAATTAGTAAATGCTCAATGAACATTAGCTACGATTTTTCATATATCATCTCCTTTCTTCCTCTGCATAATGGGAATAAGAAGCCCTGCCTTGGATGTCTCTTGGGCTTGGTGTGAGGAGCCAGGGAGAGAATGGGCATGAAGGATCCTCAGAGGTGAGGGATTCTGCATCATTTCCATTACATGGGCTTTTTCTGCAGGAGACCCCACTAGTGTGTACTTTACCCTGAGGTCACTCCTACCACACCCAGATCCTGAGGTTTTTTCCTCCCTTTGATGGCTTGGTTTCTGTTCCTTGACAGCCTGAATCATGACCTCCAAGATCTTATTTACTTATTTATTTTTAGTAATAAATAAGTAAGCATTTATTTATCATCATTTATATGACCATTGTGTTGGATCGTCACCCAGGCTGGGGTGCAGCCTCAAACTCCTGGGCTCAAGCAATCCTCCTGCCTCAGCTTCCCAAGTAGCTGGGAATATAGATGCATGCCACCATGCCCGCATAATTTTATTTTTAATGTTTTTTAGAGTCAGGGATCTTACTACGTTGCCCAGGCTGGCCTTAAACTTCTGACCTCAAGCGAGCCACCTGTCTCAGCCTCCCGAGTAGCTGGGATTACAGATCTATATTCAGAACAGGACTGCAAAGAAAGGAAAGGAAAATAAAGAAAAGGAAGTGGGCAAAGTTCTGGCTTTCAGTAGTTCCTTGAATAGCATAAGACACAGACTTGCTGCGAAGGGGGCTTGCCCAGCCTTTGAAATAACCATTTCCTTCCCTCCCGGCCTTTTTGAGATCAGAGAGGTGGGAGGGGGCATGGAGATTTAGTTCCCGGATGCACTGAAAGAAGGCTGTGAGCTTTCCTCTGATGTGCAACTCTTCTTCAGAGGCCCCGGCCCTGGGAGGCAGGGCTCTGGGCTGCCTGGCTCCTCCTGTGGTCTACCTTGGCCTCGCTGCAGGCCCAGCTGCTGCTGGCCTCGCGGGTTTCTTTTAAGAGGCTTGGCTAACCCTCAGCACAGCTGAGATGTTCTGAGGCCTTGAATGTCAGCAATGGAAGCAGCTTTATGATTCTCTGGGCCAGAGGTTCCCAGGCTGGGGTCCCTGGACTCTGGGGGTGCTCAGACTATTCCCGGTTCTTTCAAAAGCTGAACAGAAGCAGTATATGGCCTTTGTGTGAGGGCTCACAGGCTCATAAAAGTATGTGGTGTCTTGACTTTTCTCTGAAATCAGCTCCAGCTGATGCCTCAGTTGTGGTGACAGTGATAGCTTCCCACTGAGCTTACCTGGTAGGAGCAAGATGAAGCCCTTCACACATCATCTCACTGATCTTCAGTTCTGTAAGATGGGTACATTTATGAGTCCTGTTTTGCCAGTGGAGAAACCAAGTGCCGGAGGGGTAAAGCGCTGTGCCAGGTCCACACCCAGCAGTCTCACTCCGCCGCGCCAACCCCCAACTACTAGCAAACCGTGTTCTGAAAGCTCAGTTATACAGCTTTGAGCACTGCAAAACTCGTCATTATTCAGGGAAGAGAATTTAGTAGAGAAAATGTTGAGATCAAAGTATACACATAGGAGGAATAATTAAAGGAGTGGTGGAATAGTTGAGGATATGCCATTTATTATTTTTTTTTATGTTCTGCTTTTCTTTGCTCTTGAGAGATGATACATGCCACTTTGTCTTGTAAAGCAAAGGCCTAGAGTAGTGAGGGTCTTGCCCAGTGTCATCTTGGGAGCTGGTAGTTGGGACAAGAACCTGTTTCACTTTGACTGGACTCCTTGGGCCTGACTCCAGAGGGACTCTGGCTACCTAGGAAGCAGGGCAGTCGTGGCTTGTCTCAAGCTGATGGCATAGGCCTGGGGGCTCCTTGGAAGGGTCTCTGACTTCTCCCTGCCCTGGCAGGCCACTCCCCAGCCAGGGTCAGACCACACATCCTGACTAACTTTCCACCAGTCCCCACCTACCTCCCACCATCTGCACCGTGCCTGGGCCTTGCCAGACCACAGAGCCGTTCAGAGCTGGCAGGAGCAGGCAGAATTCATCTTCAGCAAACTCTTCCTTCCAATCCCATAATTGTACATGCACTTTATGGTTTGCAAAGTGCTTCCACATCTTCCACATCATTCAACTTGAGACCCAAGGCTGTTCTGGGAGCTGGGTAGGGTAGGAATAGTACCCCATTTTACAAAAGAAGAAAAGGAAGTTCTAAGAGGCAAGGTACCTTGTTCAAAGTCACACACTCTGATAAGAAATGCCGGAGTCAGAAGTTGGAGCTGGGTTGGCCTGTTCCATTCCAGTGCCTGTTGCACCAATCAGCCTCCCCGTTTGGAATGAAGAATTGCAAGAAGCAATGATGAGTCACACGCCAAGCTGGGTCCTGCCAATAACTTTATATTTAACAGCATCACCATTAACCGTATCTTTTTCCTATAGTGGACAAATACAGGTACCTAAATTAAAACAGTTTAATCTGTGTCAACAAAGATTGCAGGCCTCCACTCTGAGAATTCATGATGTGATGAAAAGACGCAAATGTTCAAGGCAGGAGTGGTTCATGTTCTAGACTCATAACTTTCTCACTGTGACCCTGTTTTCCAGGTGTACAGTGAAGATAATAATACCTACCTTGCTTGTTGTGAAAATGATTAGGGTCATCATATACAAGTTTATTTGTAAAACTTTAAGAACTATTATACATGACCATGAGTCTTCATAAACAGCTAAGGCAGAGGAAATTCATATGTATACACACATATATGTATATATATGGAAAATGAATGATTAATAAGTGCATCCTAAGTAGTTTACATGGCTTATTCTATTAATGGAAACAAGAGCCTTGTGGAGACTACTACCATTATCATTCCCATTTTATAGATGAGGAAACTGAGACCCAGAGATCTTAAGTAACAAGTAGCAAATGGCAGAAGCAGGATATGAAATCTGGATAACAGGTAAGCTCTTTAACAGCCGAGATGCATCAGAAGCACCTGAAGGACTGGTTAAAATATGAAACGCTGAGTTCCACCCCATGATTCTGATTCAGTAGGTTTGGTGTGGGGCCTGAAAATTGGATGCTGATAATGCTGGATCAGGGACCACACTTTGAGAACCACTATGTTAAGCACCGTGCCCAAGGCCACAAACCCAGCAGTCTGACTCCACAGTACCAACCCTCAACTACTAGCAAATAAGTAGTCTTCTAAAAGCTCAGTTGTATAGCTTCGAATACTGCAAAACTCATCATTATCCAGGGAACGGAATTTGGTAGTGAAAATGTTGGAATCTCAGTACCACATGTGGGAGAAATAAGAAGTGTCTTATCATGCACAGAGCTTTCTTGCCCTGCCAATGGTCCAATCCAGGTCCTCTGAGGCCTGCCACACAGGTTAGCTGGACATCTGTGTGCACTAGATGCCTGATTTATGGCTGGTAGACATACGTTATGCTCCTGGAGAGGCATGGAAGTGGTTGGTGATGCTGGGGAGGCCTTTTCTCCTTCAGAAATCAAGTGAGAGAAGTTACCCCATGCATTTGCCTGTGTCTGAAGGCCCTGCAGGTGCCTGAATCTTTGTGGCTGTGCTACTCAGGCCTTCCCCCAGGGCCATCCAGCAGAAGGGAAGGCCATTTGTCTGGAGAAGGCACAAGAAAGAGTTCACAGGATGCTTTCCCAGCTCCTGTCAGTCAGGGTTTCCCTTTACTCCCAGATTTATGCCCCTCGAACTCCCAGATTTCAGGAAACTGTCTATGAATGGAGAGATAAGGCACAGCCTCCAAAAACAGAAAGCACAGACCAAAAATATTTAAATTCAATTAAACCTAATTAAATTTATGTTTTTGAAAAGAAATAAGAAACCAACTTCCAGAAGAACAGAAGCATTTCAGAAAACAAGGGTTGAGCCAAAAGCTGTGGTCACAGATAGAAGAGAGTGAAAAATCAAGGGCATATGGATATCCACTTGTTCCAGAACTATATTTATGGAAAAGACTATGTTTTCTCTACTAAATTGCATTTATATTTTTGCCAAAAATCAGTTGTCCAGACCTAGAATAGCCAAAACAATCTTGAAAAATAACAAAGTTGGAGGACTCACACTTCACAGTTTCAAAATTTACTACAAATCTGCAGCAATCAAAACTGTGTTGTGTGGTACTGGTAAAGACAGACTTATATCAATAGCATAGAATTTGAGAATCCAGAATTACAATCTCACATTTGTGATCAGTTGATTTTCTGTAATGGTGCCAAGATAATTCAATGGAGGGAAAAATCAGGATCTTCAACAAATGATATTTGGGGCAACTGGATAGCTACATGCAAAAGAATGAAGTCGGACCCCTGACTTACATCTTGTAAAAACATTAACTCAAAATGAGCCAAAGACCCAAATGTAAACACTAAAACTATAAAACTTTGAGAAGAAAACATAGGTATAAATCTTCATGACCTTGAATTAGGCAATGGGATATGTCCTCATTTCATTTGGTCTTGTTCAACTTCTCTCAGCAATGTTTTGTGGTTTTTCAATATAAATCTTGCTCACTTCTGGCCAGAATTATGCCTTAGCATTTCGTATTTTTGCGTTATGGTAAATGGTATTGTCTTTGAATTGCAATTTCCAATTTTTTGGATTGTGTGTAGAAATAAAATTGATTTCTTTATGTCGATTTGGTATCCTGCAACCTTGCTAAGCTCACTTATTAGTTCTAGTAGCTTTACTGTAGATTTCATCAGATTTTCCCCATTGACAATTATACCATCTGTGAATAGAGGCAGTTTCTGATCTGGAAGCCTTTTCTTTTACTTGCCTTAATAAATTAACTAGAACCTCTGATACAGCATAGAATAGTAGCAAATGCAGAAGGATCTTCCAGTCTTTCGCATTAAATATAATGTTAGCTGTGGGTTTTGTAGATGCTCTTTGACAGATATAAGAAGTTTCCTTCTATTCCCCTTCTAGTCTTAATTTGCTGAGGCTTTTAATCAGAAATTGATGTTGGAGTCCAGGGGCAGTGGCTCACTCCTGTGATCCCAGCACTTTGGGAGGCCGAGGTGGGCGGATCACCTGAGGTCAGGAGTTTGAGACCAGCTAGCCAACACAGTGAAACCCTGTCTCTACTAAAATTACAAAATTTAGTCAGGTGTAGTGGCACACACCTGTAATCCCAGCTACTTGGGAGGCTGAGGCAGGAGAATTCCTTGAACCAGGAGGCAGAGGTTGCAGTGAGCCGTGATTGTGCCACTGCACTCCAGCCTGGGCAACAGAGTGCGGCTGCCTCAAAAAGAAAAATGATGTTGGATTGTCAAATGCTTTGTGGGTATCTACTACTAGAGAAAACACAGGGGTCACAGATGAGAGAGAGTTCAAACTTGAGAGCAGCCTCTGTTTTCTCTCAGAAAGGAGATAAGGGGAAGAAAGCGCCCTGCCCAGTGAAAGGAGCCTTTCTTAGGGAGCCACGTGGGTGTGTGGGGTGCCTTTGTTCTGTGTCTCTCTCCTTGGCTGGCCTTCCTAGGGTTCGGGTTCTGGCCTGTGGAGTCCAAAGCCAGTGCTTTTTCCTCTACACCAAACCATCTAAAGACTGACTCCAGAACACTGCTTGACCAAGGCCCCTAAAATGAATAAAACTTCAGATTTCTCAACAAGACAAAATAGTAGCAGTCATTTGCTAAGCACTTTTGAAAACAAGAAACGAGGCTGGAACTAGGGTGAGGTGAGGGAGCCACCCATGGATGCAAAATAAAAGGAGGCACTCCCTCGACCCTATGTGCCTCCCTGGCCTCACCCTCATCCAGGCTCTGTAAAGAGCAGTGCTAAACACTTTACCTACGCTTACGCCCTTAATCTACAAAACCATACTTTGGTGATCGGTGTGCTTATTATTCCTTTTTTTTTTTTTT
>NW_016107366.1:7071188-7106394 GCF_001604975.1 Cebus imitator | reverse complement strand
AGCTGGGACTACAGGTGTGTGCCACTATACCTGGGTATTTTTTGTATTTTTAGTAGAGACTTGATTTCACTGTGCTGGTCAGGCTGTTCTCCGACACCTGACCTCAAGTGCTCCGCCCACCTCGGCCTCCCAAAGTCCTGGGATTACAGGTGTGAGTCACAGTGTCTGGCCATGATGATTATTCTCAGTTTACAGCTGAGGAAACTGAGGTTCAGAGAGGTGAAAGTGACCTGACCAAGTAATTAGTGGCAGAGCTGGCCTTTGGAGTAAAGTTTTTTCCTATTTTGTGTGTGTTCTTAATCAGTGGTTCTCGACTCTAGTGACTAGAATGACCTGGAAGTTTGATTGAAACCCCAGCTTCATTCCAGAACGCCCCATGCAGAATCAGTGAGCGGCTATGAGTTGAGTTGGGGGATGAATGGACCAGCAGTGAGAACCTCTGTGGGGACTTATTCATGTGAAAAGAATGCCTGGCATTTATTCTGAAAGGCTTCTTTCTATAGACCCTCCATCCTTGTAGTACAAAATGGGCATTTTCTTCTTAAATATATTTCAAATGTTTTCTAATTTATTCTGAGACATCTGTATCAGAGGGACACGGTACATCAGATTTTTAAAGCCTTTGAAGAAAGGCCACTGCAAAATAACAGAGAGTGGGGATAAAACCAACACAGAGCTATTTAACATGTGATAAGGAAAGGCAGACTTAAATCAGGCTTGCTGATCTCCTCAAGTTTTAAACATGTGACATTTTCAGAGTTGACCCTAGTGTCTGAGAGGCTAAATTTTTCTTTAATCTTCCATGTTTTTGGTCTCTAAGAACCCGCATCCAGCTTCACATTGCCCTAAAGTGCAGTAATTGAAAAGCCGATTTTATTCCTTCCCTTGATCTTTGTTGGGAGTATCACAAAGCCCCGTGGCAGGAAATTCCAGCCTACCTATATACATTGGACCCACGTGGGAAGCTTCTAATAATCTCTTGGTTCTAGTCACACTCCAGACTAAGCACAGCACAACCTCTGGGGGTTAGGAACAGGCAAGCCTGCTTTTGAAGTACCCTACCCTGCCACTGTAATGCCAGTGCCAGCCAGGGCTGAGAAGCTTTACTTTAGGCAGTGAATTCCTGGAGAATACCCACTGCCTTCTTGCTCTTTCTCCAGGAGCTCCATCTAATAATGATGCTTCATACCCTCAATATCCCCTCCTGGAGTTACAGCCTTCCTTAGAATGTGGAGGCAGCGGCTGTCTGGGCTCTGATTTGAATGGGAAGGGAACTCCTATTTGTTAAAGATCTTCCCAATGCCAGCCTAGTTTCATCCACCTAATAACCCTGGGAGACAGGTACTACTGTCTTCACTTGGTAGACGACACAACTGATGTTCAGAGAGGTGAAGTGACTTGCCCAAGGACACTCAGCTGTCAGGTGGAGCACAGCTGTGTGTGGGGCACAGGTGGAACACAGGTGTCAGTTAGACACAGCTGGGATTTAAAGCCAGGCTTGTCTCCCCTCCTCCTTGGGAAAGATGGAAGAGTCCCTGTTAGCCACAGGGAGCCCCTTCCTTCTCAAGGCAGCTCGTTCTTCTTTCAGGCATCCAGGAGTCCTCATCTGGCCCCCTCTCACCCCCATCACTGTATCAAGCCCCAGTGTCTCCCGAGGTTCTGCCGCACAGCTCTCTCAAGCAGTCATAGTGAAGAAACACACTCTGGCCAGTGGGGTGGGGTGGCCCTGAACAGTTCTTATGCCTGCACTTCCCATGTCTGTCTGTTTTTCTGATGAAGAATTGCCCTCTGGGGTATCCTTCAACCTTACCTGAAGGTGAAGGCCAGCTTGCCTGGAGAGGAAGCCTAAGGAACCCCTTTAACTTTGGGGACCACTGGACACCAATGCACTGTGCCTTTGCGATTCTGTGCTTCATGGTCTTGCTGTTCCTACCATAACTACATTGAGAAAGGAGTGGGGGGAGGATCTGCTATTGTTCTTTAAGCCCCACCTCACAGGTAGAGAGCATCAGGAGAGGGTGCCAGAAGGCAGCACGGTCCAGTAGAAATCAATACTCCTGGACCAGAAAATGGGCCCCTGGGTTTCCTTCCCAGCCTTGCCACAAGCTGACTGATTTTGCAGGTCATGACCTCTTTGGATCACAGTTACCTTATGTGTGAAGCAGAGCATTTGACCTGTAGGTCAAATCCTCTAGGAATTTGACCTCTAGGAATTTTTTTTTTAGAATCCGAATCCTCTAAGATTCTTTTGAGCTCTCAGATTCTATGAGAATTGTACTCCTCTAGTAACAACAGCAGTTAGGGTGACCCACGGTTTGCCAATTGGAGCACTGAAGTCCCGTGTTCCAGGAAACTCTTTAGTCCTGGACAGACAAGGATGTTTGGTCACTAACTGCTGTCATCTCTTCAGTATGTGTCGTGTTTGGCCTCTGGCACACGACAACAGGAGCAGAGACAGCAGTAGGCTGTGGTCTTACTGCCGTACCTTTAGATTCCTTCCCTCCTACCAGATTGCTGAGAACAGAGGCTGCAGTCCCCTGGAAGCCCGACCTCTCTGTGCCTTGCCATGGTCCCCGAGGCGGGCTCCTTTTTGTCTGCCCTACCCTGGACCCTGTGTCTGGCCCTGTAAACAGTTCCTGATTTTCTCCAGTTCGGAGGCCCATTGTTTTTTTAGCTAAAGGTCAAGGGCAGGATGGCTCTTGTCGCTGTGCTGTCGGGTGGGGCATGACAAGGGCTCTGCTGGGCTCCTCCCCAGGACTCTGGCATCGAGCATCCCCTCCACAGCCCCCTGGTCAGGGGCAGCCGGAGTCACTGTGTGCCCACTCACAGACCTGGCCAGGCCTGGCCAAGAGTGGGTGGGCCATGCATAGGTCAGGGAGGAGCCTGTGCCTCATTGCTGCTCCTAATGTATGTGCTGCACCCAGTAGCCACCCTGCCTACAGTGGGTGTCAAGCAGGTTCCTGGGTGCTTCTCAGAGGAGCCTCACATCAGTGTGGAAGGGGAAGGTCTTTCTCCTGGGTTAATGGCTATGGACACTGAGGCTTTGAGAGGCACGTGGGCTTGAGGTAGCCCAGCTTGGGCCAGGACCAGGACTGTGGTCTGTAAGAGCCTCCTTAGGTCTTCAAGACCCCACCACTCGGGCCTTCCTTGTTCTCAGGCTCCTCATCCATCCTTCCACGCCACCACCGGCGTCATCACTCCACCACACCACCTGGCTTGTCTCTTCATTAAACAACCTGAAAGGACTTTGAAAAGCAAACAAAACCTTTTACTTATAGAAACTTTCAAAGAAATACAGAAGAGAACAGTGTAACAGCACCGTCTCCCAATCCCCCCAGCTTCAGCAGCCACCTCTCCTCTCATTCCATCTGGCCCCACCTGCTCCTGCCCTCCCTGTTGTTTGAAGCGGTCCTAGATCTATCATTGGAATCACAAACATTTCTGCATCAATCTCTAAAAGACGAGAACTTGAAGAAATAAGCACCATACCATTACCACCTTTAACAAAATAAACAATAACTCCTTATATAGCAACAAAAGCCCCACACTCAAATGTCTCCTAATGTTTCCTAAATGTTGTCGTTAGAATTCAATTCGCTTGTTTGGATCAGATTGAAATAATGTCCATGCATTCCAATTGCTGATCTGTCTCTTAAGTTTCTTTTGACCTTTAGATTGCCCTCTTCTTTGCCTTTTCCTTTGTAATTTATGTTTGAGGTGATGAGTATCCCAATTACCCAGATTTGGCCATTACACATTATATACATGGATCAGAATAGCATATATACCCCCAAAATATGTACAACTATGATAAATCAATTTAAAAATACAAAAAGAAAAAAGAGAAACTGATCATTTGGCTGGTAGAGTAGTGTCTCACAATCTGGATTTTGCTGCTAGTAACCCTTGTGGTGTTGTTTAATATGTTTCTCTGTTCCTTGTGTTTTAAAGAAAAAGTAAAGAAAAAAAAAATAATGACCTACCATTATCTTAATAAAACTGTTTTTATTGCCCTGTCACCCAGGCTGGAGTTCAATGGTGCCATCATGGCTCACTGCAACCTCAAACTCCCGGGTTCAAACGATCCTCCCACCTCAGCCTCCTGAGTAGCTGGGACTACAGGCAGACACCACCCCTAACCTGGCGAATTTTAAAAATGTTTTGTAGAGATGGGGTCTTGCTATGTTGCCCAGGCTGGTCTTGAACTCCCACCTCAGGCTCCCAAAGTGCGAGTATTACGGGTCTTCTTCCCTTCTGATCACTGTTTACATGCATATAATCCTTCAGGGTTTTTTTTTTTTTTTTTTCCTGTTAGTGGACATGAGCAATATTGTTAGGTTGCTTTTTTTTTTTTTTTTTCCTGTTAGTTTGATTAACACTACTCTGTAAATATTTTCTATGCTTTTATATAGAACTTTCATCATTAACGTTCTTAATAGTTACCTACTAGAGTTATGTTAAGCTGTAATCATTCTCTTATAGTTTAACTGTAAAGGTTTTGTCTAGTTTTATCACTATGATAGATAGCACTAAACCTTTCGTGTCTCTAGTATAATTATGTATGAACTCTATATCCGTGCCTTTGTCTGCATTGAGTCATGTGTCTACACTGCTCCCTCCCTGCAATTTTTGTTTCCAATTTAACAAATGTAAAATGATGCTGTGGTAGATCCAAGATGACCACAAATTCTTTGTCACCTCTCCCATTGAGAGATGGAGTTTAATTCCCCTTGCCTTGCTTGACCAATGGTATGTGGCAGAAGTAACACTCTGGGACCTCTGAGCTAGTTTGTAAGAAGCCTTGCAGCTTCTGCCCAGGTCTCTCAGAATTCTTGCTCTAGGGCATGCTGACTACCATGTAAGAGATCTGGCCACCATAAGGAGACTGTGTACTAGAGAGTCTCTGTATAGGAGCTGGGGTCCATATCCCAGCCAAGCCAAGCCTGCCAGCCTCCCTAGGTACCAGCCATGAGAGTGAATCCTTGGATTCTGTCAACTCATTGGCCAGCTGAGTATCACTGAGTGAGCCAAGCCCTGCCTCAATATCTGACCCTGAAAATCATATAATACAATTAAACGGAGGTTGTTCTAAGCTGTCAAGTTTTAGGATACTTTAGGTAGCAATAGGTAATTGAAACTGTTGCCTTTATGTCCTCCCCCTCTCCCCCTTTAAAAAAAAATCATAACAAGAACTTTTTTGTTTTCGAATAAGAACCGTGTTTCTTTGATCTACATTTCCAATGTATATTTTTGCAGGTGTTTGGATTTGCATTTGTGATTTTTTTCTCTTTTTAAATTAATTGCCTTTGTAGATTGGTCTTGTTTTGTTCTGGGGTAGGACTCTGGCTGGGACCCTGCACATCTAAACTCCACCTATGTCACCGGTTGGACTTACGCTCCTAACAAGGAGATTTCTATCTGAATATACTGGGAGGTGCCTTCCAATTCTTCCATGATTGCATGTCTTGGATGGTGGAGTAAGAAATGAGATTTATCTTTTGAATCCAAAACCCATAGCTAACTGATCATGGCATATTGAGCGCTACAAATGAAATACAAATAGAGAGACATACTAAGCATCTTTTCGATTCTTCTTGACAAGAAGACCCTTCTGCATCCATAGCAACCAGGAAACACAGACGCAAGAACATCCTTCAACCCTGAATATTTCTTGCAGTAATACAATTTGAGATTTTGTGCCTTGAACACAACTATGTTTTTATGTTTGCTTTTTGCACATATTTTGTATTTATTTCATAAAACATGAAAGCATTCTAAAAACACTAAATAATTCTCATCTTACCCTCATCCCTACTAATGATGTTTCTTCCTGCTTAAAGTATTGAAAGCATCTATTGTTATATTTCTGAAAGATTTGAATTTTTTAAAAGTAGAGATCTAATAACATGAGAGAAATTTGAAAGCAACGTAAAAATCCATAAACCTACCACTTTGACATTGTGACAACCATATTTTTATGTCCCCTTGCTGTTTTTACAACCTGTGTGTGTTTAAACATTTTTCTAGACATTTTCACCTAATATTTTATCAGAAGCATTTTCTACAATCCTTCATAAACTTCATACCTGTCATTTTTAAGGGCTATAGAATATTTCTTCAAGGTTTATACCATGATTTACTTAACTACCTTCCTTCCCCTTTTTGCATATTTGGGTTGATTCCAGTTTTTCACTAAGCAGCTTTTTGATGAATATTTTTCTGCATATGGCTTTTTCTGTATTTCAGGATATTTTCTTAGGCTAGCTTCCCAGAAGGGGATTACTGAGTCGAAGTACATTAACATTTTTATGGCTTCAAAGTATCTTTTGAAGAAGGTAGGTGTTCCATTTCATGAGGTCCACAAACATAAAAGAGGAAATTTTGGCTTCAAAAACTCCCTTGTAACACATGAACATTAAAATTTTGTCATAGAGTGGTTCTGATAACTTTTCTAAGTAATTAAAGCTTGGCCTTTTAAATTAAACAAGTATAAAAAGTTATTTTTCATTTTATTGGTTTTTGAGAAGAGTCTTTTCTGGGATGCTTTACACTTCTGAGCTTTTCTAGAAAGAATCCACAAAGCCAGCTCTGCTCTTTCCTCCTTATTCATGAACCACAGGCAACTGTTGGAGTAGGAGGTCTGAGGAGCTGCTCCCAACCAAACACCGGTATCCATATCAGCAGTGGTGTGCTGGGATTTCTGTGGTCTCACCCTGTGGCTAGAAACTTGCGTCTCTTAGAGAAGTCCCCAGTGCTCCTACATGGGCTCATGTGAATTTGAAAAACCTTCAGGTGACTTTCCTGGATCACCCAGACAGCAAGGTTAGGTGGCTGATGGGAATAAAACCCGCGTGCTTTCCTGAAGCGCAGGTGAAATCGCATGTGAGGCCAGAAGACCCAGGTTCCAGCTCCAGCTCTGCCCTTTATCAACCAACTGACCTTGGGAACGCTTGCTGGTTAGCCCTGAGTCTGTTTGCACACCCCCAGGCTGCTGTGATGATCGTGTGACGTAAGTAGCGAGGGGACGGTAAAGGTCCCGACAGATGTGGGTCAGCGGCATCTTGTTTAGAGTGTAAGAACAGGGGCCAGTGTGCACCAAGGTTGTGTTTTGTCAGAATTTGGAGGGGAAACCTAAGAAATCTCATGAGTCATTAGGAACAGGAGCCCTGGTAGGGCTGGGTTCTGCAGGACCTAAAGTGGGGTTAGGGTTTGAAATGGAGTGGGGTCTGGCTCCTTGGTGACACCAGGCTGCTGGCAGACGGAATGTGGGGCACTTTACACAAGGGCTCTACATGTGGGAACACGGAGCCACAAAATCCGAGAAGCAGAAAAAGCATAAGCCAAGCTAGGGAGGAATAACTCTGGGAGGGTGCCGGGGGGGACCATGTTTTCTGAACATGGTGTCTTTAAACCATTTATTTAGCAATATACATGTTGATATGGTGGTCATTAAGAGCATGGTAAAAATATTAGGAGGAACCAGTTTGAAGAAGAAATCACATTAATTAAATTTGTGATGAAGTCTTTGACAGTCAAAGGGTGACCAGTTTTCCCACCAACCAGTGTCACAGGCTCCACCTCTCAAACCTGCCCCAGCCCTCAGCCTCCTGGGCAACATCTATGACTGGGCTGTTTCTGCCTCTTTAGGACCCAGCTTGCTTGCCTGTAGTGTAGGGAACTTTGCAATGGGTTTGGAGAACCGGGTTGCCCATCTGGCATAAGGTGCTGTGGCTCAGTGGTGCTGAGAAATACCCACTTAAGACCCTTTGGCTTAATTCAGGGTCCTCAGCCCTACCCCTGCCCTGCTCCCATTGTGGCTAGTTTCATTGTCCACTGTGATGCCAGAGCCTTTGAATGAGTTGGATCCATCCGTTCCCACTGTGGGAAAACACAAAACACATGGGCCACCCGCTTCAGACAGCAGAGCTCTGAAAGAACCACAGGCCTCAGCAATGCACGGTTGTTTGTCTCTCTTTGGCCATCTGGTTGTGGGAGACAGAGCAAGTCAGGTTTAACTCATTAGAAGTCACTGGGGCTTTCATTTTAGCCCCGAGATTTTTTTTTAGGTCAAGCAGTGTGCGTGAGAGCAGACAAACGATTCCTACGGTGAGTTTCACTTCATATATTCCCACCCTCTTGGACTGATGAAGAGTTTTCAAATCATCACACCCTAATATGGGTTGTGGCCTATTTGTGGGTCATGAAATCTGTTGAATGGGTTTGAACAGCCTTTAAAAAATATGTAACAGAACGGAATAGAGTGGAAAATACCTGAATGTGTTACATGTAGTGCAGGCAAATACTCCTACATGAAACCTTTGTTTCAGACGTGAAACCTTTGTTTTTGAGATTGTGAAACCAAGGGTCTTGGTCGAGAAAGATTAAGGGCCACAGTCTGGTAGCATTTCTCAGTGGGGCACAGTTGGCATTTTTGCTGGGCTAGTTCTTTGTTAGGTAGTCTGCCTCTTACACTGCAGAATTTAGCATCCTTGGCCTGCCAAATGCCAGTAACATCTGCATTCTTTGTGACAAAAGAAACTCCCTGTGCCCTTATATTTCCAAATGCCCTCCAGGAGTGCTACTGACCCACTGCAAACTCTTGAACCTCTAGGCTAGAGGGAAGAGGAAGCTGCAGCCTGTTGCAGCTCCGAGTGACCACACTTGACAGTCGTGTCCAGCAGAACTGTTTCCTTTGGAAGGCCAAAAGGTTTTACTGAGGCAGGTTGAAGGGCAGCCGCCTCATTAACATTAGCACAGGAAAGAGATAGAGATGATCAAAAGGCCTTGCCCCACACCCATTTGTCTACACGCTGTTTACTCATGTTAATTTTGTCCTGGGTGGCCCCTCTCCATGGAAGATCAAAGGGGAATTACCTGTTAATGGGGTTTACTCTGGGCCCGGAACCTAAAGCTTTTATCGTTCATGTAACCACTCTTTTAACCATATTAATTATCCACAAGTGTGTTAACTTATAACCTCTGTTGTAAAATCTTTAGGGAATAAATGTGTGGATGGACAGAGGGTCTGGGTTGATCGGTTGCATTTCATCCTCTGAAAGCAGCCAGCGGCCATCCCTAGGCCACTCAAAACATTGTAATGGTGTGAGAGTGCATCCATCCATCCTTCAGTCAGGATCTGCAGGTCAGACTTCTGCAAGCAGGGACCATGTCTGATGGGCAGGAGGCAGTGCGGCAGATAAGGGGGAACAGAGAAGGGATCTGTTTTTTTTTTTTTTGCCAGCTGTAGCACTGGCCACTCTCAAGAGCAAGGCGTGGCCCTGCCATTTGGGAACACAAGGCTTAATCTGTGATGAAACTCCAATCAGGGCCAGGTGCAGTGGCTCACGTCTGTTATCCCAGCACTTTGGGAGGCCAAGACAGGCAGATGGCTTGAGCCCAGGAGTTTGAGATCAACCTGGGCAACATAAGCAGGCCCTGTCTCTACAAAAAGAATTTAAAAATTAGCTGGGCATGGTGATGTGGGCCTGTAGTTCCCAGCTACCTGGGAGGCTGAGGTCAGAGGATTGCTTAAGCCCCAGCAGTCGAGGCTTTAGTGAGCTGTGATCACCCCATTGCGCTCCAGCCTGGATGATAGTAAGACTTTGTCTCAAAAAAAAAAAAAAAAAAAGCCAAAAAACTATCACTTTGAACAGATTTTATGTCCTGCCCTCTCTGGCTTATCTCAAGGACACATTTATCAACTCTCATCCTCCTTGAGACAAAAATAGCAGTTAAATGTAGTGCTTTTTATTTGCCCCACCATTCTTTACAGATACTGTGGAAGTGGCAGCCATTGTCTGGTGCACTGCTGAGGGAGCCGGGGTAGGAGGGAAGGCAGGCAGCCCACACGGGTTCAGTTTTGCCCAGGCACTCTTTGACGGGCCTCCTAGTATAGTCAAATGGTACCTAGAAGATTCCTTAGTTGTCTTATTTCTTTAAAGTAAATACATTTGTATAGCAGAGCCTCTGGTTGGATTGGGCTTGGGATCACATACAAGATCCCTTCTAGCTCTTGGCTGCTTTCTCTCCAAAATTTTGAATCCTAAAGCCCTTAACTCAACCCAGAATATTTTTTTTTTCTTGCTTTTCCAAGGGTGTGGCGAATGGGAAAATCCATCTAAGAGAGGTCTTGGCAGTTTGAGCTAAAATGTGCAAATGCATCGTTGTAGGAGATAGTGTTAAAAACTCCAAACAGAGCATTGGACTTAAGATGTCTCAAACATTCTGGGGCCACTCCCATGCTGGAATACTACTTCTTCCTAATGCAAGAAATTCCAAGATAGAGTTTGGGAACCAGGTGCCATGAGAAATAGCAATGTAAAACTTTAGGTCAATGGCAGTGAAGCTGCAGTGTGCATAAGAAAGACCAGGGAGCTTCTTCAAATTGCAATTCTCAAGCCCATGCCTCTAGACATTCTGATAGGATAGGTGTTGTATAGAGACTAGAAATCTGTACTTTTACATGCCTTCCACAAAATGATTCTGACGCAGGCGGGCCACAGGTGAAAACCACTAGTCTGAACCGTGGCTGACGAATGCTGTTTGGTGGAGTGACACCCTCTAGGGCAGTGCTTATCAGAGCATACAGAGACTTGAAGGCACATGATAAACATAGAAAATTCATTTCCAGTTGTCCTGCTTATTTGTAATGGTCTTGACCCTGAATGTATGGGGGAAACTGAGCAGGAGCCCCAAAAGACACAGAAAAGAGCATTGGATTGGAGTCAGGACACTTGGCTCTGGCTTTGCCCTGGATTAACAGTGGCCCTGGGAAATCCTCTTCTTCTCTCTGGGCATGAGTGGAAGCTAGGCTTGAAGATCTCTAAGCATGCTTCTAGATCTGATATTCTTTTTGTTGGTCTGTTTTTTGAGACAGAGTCTCACTCTGTAGCCCAGGCTGGAGTACAGAGGCATGATCTCAGCGCACTGCAATGCAACCTCTGCCTCCCAGGTTCAAGCAATTCTCATGCCTCAGCCTCCTTAGTAGCTGGGATTACAGGTGCATATCACCATGCCTGGCTAATTTTTGTATTTTTAATAGAGACAGGGTTTTACCTTGTTGGCCAGGCTGGTCTCAATCTGGTGACCTCAAGTGATCTGCCCACCTCAGCTTCCCAAAGTGCTGGATTGTAGGTGTGAGCCACCGTGCCTGGCCTAGATCTGATATTCTATGACTATATATCTGGACCTTTTATTTGTATTAGACAAAAGCATTAAATAATAATTAAATTTAAAAATGTTTAATGATGTGTTACATGCCAGAGTCATTTAATTTCATACATTCAACAATTTTCTATTATAATTACTATTGTTTAATTCATGAAATTTGAGGCACAGAGACTGAGCAGTTCTCCATGTTGCCCAGGTTGGTTTTGAACTCCTGGGCTCAAGTGATCCTATCATCTTGGCCTCCCATCGCTTATTTTCTAAGAAGAGCGGTACAACTCCAGCTTGTAAAGAACAGTCTCTAGATTTAAACCTCTGCAGTCTGATTTTAGATGCTTTATATTGCTCATTTGTCAGATGTTGGATGGGGTCCTCTTTGTCCCTTGGGAGTGACCTCTATCTCCCCTCATTCTATGGTTTTTGGAAGACCATAGTTATTTTCAATATTTAAGCACATCCCCAGAAAGCTAATCTTATGTTTACCTCTGATGCTGGGCTCGTTTCTAAGTTCTGATTATAGCTCATCGCAGCATCCCACATGTTCAGCCTTTGTTCTGTTCTGTTGACCAAGATATTGCATTCATGTCTCAGTTGATATCCACTAAAGTCGATTTTTATAAAGCATTCATGTGTTGAGTAAACTTGAGCGAAAACAGTAGTTGTTGTTGCTGGGAGAAGGGTCATTGCAGGAGGGCTTTCCATTTGCTGGAATGCAAACAGCTCCAAACCAAGCATTAGACTTAGGATTTTGCAAACGTTCTGAATGCATCCACATGCTGGAAATATTTCACTGGCTGCTTCATCACGCAGAACTTCTGGCCTCATACTATCTTGATGGTGCTTATCAGCTCTTGTCACTCTGTCTTTACCTGGGTTTCCCGAAATGCAGAGCCTGAGGCAAAGACTTCTGTGCCATTTTATGAAGTTCAGTCCCAGGAAAGAGGGAGGGGGAAAGGAAGCAGGGAAGAAGGAATAGCATATAACTGGTCTTATATATAGATGAGTTCTCAGTCTTGTGGGACTTTTTTTTGAGAAGCTGCTGCTCTGGGTGGCTGATCTGGGACAGAAAGGGAGAAACAGTCATTCACTGGTTTTCATCTCTCATTGCTCAGAAGCTGGCCCCTTATTATTTCCTTTGCATTTCCAAGTTGCTTATGTGTAGGCACTAACTGAACCCAGCAGCATCTCATGTCTCAGGATTAACAGAAAATTCCCAAAGCAGCAGGCGAGAAGTGTACACTCTGAGTGTAAATGAAAGCACTGCCAGGTTTACCCGTCGTTGATTGGAGTCCTTGGTGAGTTGATCTCTGCAGCAATGGCTGTGACTGGAATCAATGACCCCTTGGAGGCAGGAAATTCAGAGAGGATTTGAAGTGGTGCATTAGAGATGTGTGGTGTAGTTTACTGCCTGGACTGCTTAGCTTTGCCTTCCCAATAGATCTAGCTCCTATGCTATCATATACGACCTTCAATTTTGAAAGAGCATGATGTTCTCACTTATTTTCTCTCTCTCTCTCTCTGTCTCTCTCTTTGTGTGTGTGTGTGTGTGTGTGTGTGTGTGATGTTTTCACTTATTTTCTCTCTCTCTCTCTCTCTCTCTCTCTCTGTGTGTGTGTGTGTGTGTGTGTGTGTGTGATGTTTTCACTTATTTTCTCTCTCTCTCTCTCTCTCTCTCTCTCTGTGTGTGTGTATGTGTGTGTGTATGTGTTTGTATATGGAGACAGGGTCTTGCCATGTTGCCCAGGCTGGTTTTGAACTCCTGGGCTCAAGTGATCCCACCTCAGCCTCCCATTACTTTTTTTCTAAGAAGAGGGGTACTAGTCCTGTCTGTCACAGAGTCTCTTTCAAGACCATAGCCAACTGAGATCTCTGAGAAGATTTTAGCCAGGAGAGTGAAACAAGCCGAAGTTCTCTGAGCTGTGGCTAGTGCCATCTCCCTCATTCCCAACCCAGTCTGATTTCCTTTATTCTCAGCCCACACTTCGGGTGATCTGGCTTGCTAGCCTAGTGAGGAGACCTAGACCTTTATCCTCTAAGGGTCTGACCTCTCAGCTGCCTTGCTTGCTTCATGTGCCCATTTGCTATCATTATAGGACATGTATGCACCAAGAAATATACCAGGAAGCTCCCTGGATTCTAGATATATCTTCTCTGCCCCAAAAAGCAGTTGCGACTGTGGCTCCCGGTGGCCATCAGGGCTCAATATCCCCATGTATGCAGTCACTCTTTTTGTGCCTGCTTGCCCACTGGCATGAGGAGCTCAAAGTGACCAGATAGTAGTCACAGCTTCAAGTTTAGTGGCCTTATTGTATCTTTTGGGAGAGTTCTTCTGCTGGACACCAGTACCTCTACCCTGCTAGAGCTTAATGTTTCAGTGGACCACTGGGAGAGGAAAAGGACTTGATTCCACCACTACTCCTTGGTTTCCAGTCCTAAGTATTCCAGTTTTTGGAGACACAGCAACATATATTGGCCATTAATTCAGTGACTAATGAATTAACCACATTCTGGAGAGAGTCCCACAGCTCAGCACCAGGTTGTCCCTAAGCTTGTGCCTTAGCTGAACCTTTAACAGGCCTTTCTACCATTGTATTAATCTAGATGTTTCTAGGGTATGTGCTACATGATCAGACCAATGGATTTCTTGATCATTCACTCATTGTCACACTGCTTTAGCCATAAAATGAGTGCCTTCATTTGAGGCAATGTTGTGCAGACACCATGCTGATAAATCAACATTCTGCAAATCTTTGCATGCAGTGCTGGCAAAGGCACTTGGTCAGCGTGGGCAAATCAATTTCTATTTGGGTACTGATGCTGAAGAGGAAGACTTACTCAGGATGGGATCTGAAACTACCTCCTTTTCCCCCACTTCAGGATAGTAGAGGAGAAGCAAAATCACCTCTCAACTTATCACCAAGGAGATGGCTGGTCTTTCTGAGGAATGGTGCCATATCAAGGGTTCAGTGTCAGTCTTTGCAGCTGGCAGGCTGGGCATTCATCAGTGTCAGCAGCTATATCTGCCTTAGAGGGATGGGGCCCATGCTGCTGGGCCTGTACTTATCATTTACCCCTGCCATCATTGTCACTGTTTAAGGCTCCTCTGTGTCAGCCCTGGGATAGTCAAGGAGAGAGACTGACTGACATCCACAGGATCAGTCACTGTGTCACCTGGCTATTGAATGTCTCCTCTGTTGTGGATAATTTCTCATGAGCACTGAGATACAAAGACCAGTGCATGTGCTCATTTCTGTTGGTCAATCTACATTACACTTCCCTAGATCTTCTGGTCCCAGATCATCCAATCTTGTCTTTCAGGCCTCTGGCCAACATCCAAGACATTTGCCCACTGCTCAGGCATCTACATATATCATAATACTATACCACTTCTCTCTCTTTCGAAGAGGTTGACCAAGTGTGCCCCTCCTAGTTTACCCCCTGGGAGGAATTCTCTTTACTATTCTCCTTTGGGGCCACCTCGAGAGGGCTGCAATGCAGCAACAGCCCATTTTCAGCTAGCACTGACATATCACACAGGCTCACGTGTGAAGCAGCCTGGTTCTTTCCTTAACTGATTACTGGTTGTAGAAAACCACCCATGAAGGCTTGAGTGTGAACTGAAGAAAGGGTGTTGGTACAAAGCAGTAGGTGACCTGGAGTCTGGGCTACCCGTTCGCATAATTTACTTGTGCTTTCTAGATGTTTTAGGCCTGATGTCAAATATATTATTAGCATAGATAGTCTTAGCTTCTGGCAGAGCCCTTACATTAGCAACTTGACTTGTAGAGTCTGGTAGGAAAAGTCAAGTGGAAGTCCCTGAAACTACCTCCTTTTCCCCCCTTTCAAGATAGTAGATGAGAAGCAAAATCACCTCTCAGGAAGTATTGCAGAGATTAGAACCCCTATCATGACTTAAATGGTGCAGGTGTATTAGGTCCCATTATATTTCCATTAATTCACTTATATAGTCCCCTGAGAAAGCCAAATGTATTATGGCAGATGATGGTGGATTTCCATAAACTTGGCCAGATGGTAGTATCCATTGCAGCTGCCATGCCAAATAGGGTATCTTTACTGGAATATAGCAACATAGCCTTTGGCATGTGGGATGCAACATGATCTGGCAAAGTGGAATCACAAGAAAGATAAAAACCAATTCACTTTTATATGGCAAATACAGTGGTATATATTCACTGTTTTGCCCCTGAGTATCATAACAGCTCTTTGTTATAATATAGTCTATAAGGACCTTGTCATTCCAACATGCTATGGACTATCCTGCTGGTCCCCTATGTTGGTGATGTCATGCTAACTGCAGATAGTGAGCAGGAAGGGACAACTGCCTTAGATACTCTGTTAAGAAGCATGAGTGCATCGGAAGGTGAGAGATAAGCCCCACCATCCATCTCATCCTGGGTTATTCAAACAGTAGCATCTGAGGCGAAGTTTTGTGTGCCTCCATGGCATCAGGGAGTGTGATCTTAGGGAGCAGAAGTGAAAAGAAAAGGGAAGCAAGGGAGGAGGAGGAGCCCAATAAGAGGCATTAGACATGATGGATTACTCCGCAAGCATTGTGAGACCATCTTCTGGGATGCCTTATAAATTACTTTCTTGGCATAGCGCATCTGGGAGAGGAAGGGAGAAAAATATATCTACTGGCTTCTGTTGGCTGAAATTTTGCCCCATGGGGTGTTATTTGCACTGCACTTCCATGTTGCTTGTTGTAGGCACTAAGGATGATGCTGAGGATGTCATGCCTTAGCATCAACAGGGAAGCTCTGGGGTGGAAGTAAAAGGTGCTCAGTGTGGACATGAGGCCAGAGGCTGTGAGTTGCACCTGTCTGAAGTTGGGGAGAGTCCAAGTAGAGTTGGTCTCCACAAAGGGAGCTGCTGCTAGAACAAGTGGCCAACGACCCTGGAGACAGGTGAGACAAAGAATTCAAGCAACTGTCTTCATTTGGATCCCAGTAGACTTAGAGGCAATGATTCCATTGCCAGCAGTTCACTTGGTCATTTTTCTTAAGAAGTCCTGGAAGCGGAGTGGTGAAATGAGGCAGCCAATAAGCAGTGAGTGCACAATACCCCTGTAGGAAACTGAGGCTCAGTCCTGTGGAAACTCTGGATAGGAGTGTAGCATGGGCCGCATGCGGTGGCTCACGCCTGTAATCCCAGCACTTTGGGAGGCCGAGGCAGGCAGATCACCTAAGGCCAGGAGTTTGGGACCACCCTGGCCAAGATGGTGAAACTCTGTCTCTACTAAAAATATGAAAATTAGCTAGGCGTGGTGGTAGGTGTCTGTAATCCCAGCTACTCGGGAGGCTGAGGCAGGAGAATAGCTTGAACCTGGGATGCAGAGGTTGCAGTGAGCCGAGATTGCACCATTATACTCCAGCCTTGGGGGACAAGAGTGAGACTTCATCTAAAAAAAAAAAAAAATGAAGTGTAGCATATGTGCCTGCATAGTGTTCCCACCAGCTGGGTAAGGGGGCTGAGATTCTCGTCTGCCAGCTCCTGGCCATCACTGATTGAGAGCTGCTTGGAGAAGGGGCTTGCTTCATGAATTTCCCAGCACTCTGGTCTGCTGTGCTTGCGGGTGGAGCAGGCTCCAAGGGCCAGAGAAAGTGCTCAGGTGAAGGGGTACACATACTGGCAGTTGGAAGACAGCCACCCTGCACATAAATGATCAAGACTGAGGGAATCTGGACGGGATGTCAGTGGCATGTGAGGTGAGCGATACATTCTCCTTCTTTTTATTTATTTTCCTCTTGGATTGTCAGATTTTCAAGTCCATCATTTTCTATCATACTGAACCAATGACTCTCTTCTCAGCCCGTGGCCCCTCTTTGCATATCCAAACACATCAAGATGCTCAACAGAACAAAAGGGTCCTCTTTGGAGGTAGTCGTGGGTTTAAACAGTCATTATTTTCTCATTATTCCAAAGGCAGCTATCTCTTCAGTTATTCTAGCAAATTCCATTCTAGTTAGCTAGTTAAATCTATTGCACTTTTTCTGCACATTAAATCAGATGACATGCAAGCTGTAAGTATCTCCTGTAGATATTCTCACCACAGCTCCACAAGGGAGCCATTATATCCATGCAGTGAAGACACTGAGGTCTGGAATGACATGCACTATATTCTTGGTAACTTCTTCCCAAATCAAAGTGTGGGATGATTTCTGCAGATTTTTGTGCCCCTTCCAGCTGCTTGGGACAGTATGGAGAATGCTTATGGATACTGAGTTATCTGGGACATTGGTTAGATTATGGGAAAATGGAACCACCTATTAATTGAGTTGAGTCCTGCAAGAGCTGGGAGTAAGATCCCCAATCTTCACACACCCCAGCCTCATAGATTACACCAAATGATGGTAAACAATTTAGATCAGCTTTGGTATGACACAAAGCTTCCTCTTGGCTGTTTCTACAACTTCACATTGAATGGAAGGAAATCACTTAAGCCCTAAAAACACTGTCTGGCAGGAGGTAAAATGCCTTGCTTGGCTTCCTGCCCCATCCCGCCCATACCCACAGCTGGGACCATTTGGCCCCCACTTCAGCTCTCAGGCCTGAGACCCTCCCTATCCTCCATCTGTCTGAGTTCAGGGACAAGCTGCAAACTGAGCCCTTCTTGAATGTGAACATGGTCTGGTTTCCCAGGAGACATAGGTGTAAAATCAACAATCTCAACACGAGTCCATTTCCAGTCATTTGGAGAGGAGAAGTGTGCTTTGGGGATCTTCATTTTTAGATTCCAGTGAATTGGGTGTTATCAGATATACAGAGCCAACAAGATATGAAATGTGCACATAGGACTTCCCTGCAAGAGTAGTAAATGAGGTCGGGTGTGGTGGCTCACGCCTGTACTCCTAACACTTTGGGAGGCCGAGGCAGGCAGATCATGAAGTCAAGAGATGGAGACCAACCTGGCCAACATGGTGAAACCTCATCTCTACTAAAAATACAAAAATTAGCTGGATGTGGTGGTGCACATCTGTAGTCTGAGCTACTCGGGAGGCTGGGGCAGGAGAATCGCTTTAACCCAGGAGACAGAGGTTGCAGTGAGCCAAGATCGTGCCACTGCACTCCAGCCTGACAACAGAGTGAGACTCCATCTCAAAAAAAAAAAAAAAAAAAAAAATAGTAAAGGAATCTGTTGCCTTATGCATATGTATCTTGGACTGATAAATTGGATCACAACAAGCCTTTATCCTTCAGGTTATATACATAATTGAGCAGGCCAGGTTTGTTTCATAATGGCATCTTCATTTTTATTTTTTTCAATGTACACACTTTATTTGTATATTAAACATGTAGAAATATGTTCTTCCTTATCTTTCTTTAAACATGGTCTTCTCCCTGTGTATCTTCTGTTTACCTTTTTTTTTTTTTTTTTTTAGATGGAGTTTCACTCTTGTTACCCAGGCTGGAGTGCAATGGCGCGATCTCGGCTCACCGCAACCTCCGCCTCCTGGGTTCAGGCAATTCTCCTGCCTCAGCCTCCTGAGTAGCTGGGATTACAGGCACGCGCCACCATGCCCAGCTAATGTTTTGTGTTTTTAGTAGAGACGGGGTTTCACCATGTTGACCAGGATGGTCTCGATCTCTTGACCTCGTGATCCACCCGCCTTGGCTTCCCAAAGTGCTGGGATTACAGGCTTGAGCCACCGTGCCCGGCTCTGTTTACCCATTTTTAACAGGAACATGGGCATTCAATCTATTTCATGTTTTCTTATGCAAAGGCAGAGTGCAACTGTGATAAGGAGCAATTAATTCTTAGCTTTGGTTTTGGGGACAAAAGGGAGTGGTGGGAACGATTGCAAACTGGAGTGCACTTCCTTAGCTGAAGGCGGCAGCCCCTATTCAATGCTGATCAGTTGTTGGCATAGAGAATGCAGGCCCTGTGTTGCCAGGTTTTCCAACATTTCAAAAAGAAGCCAGAAGTCTAAATTTTAATGTGCAATTTTCTAACTATCAAATATTGCTAACTAATTTAATTTGGAGATTGACACCCAGAAGTCCAGATAAAACATATCTATGGGCAAAATTGAAGGCTGGGTGCAGTGGCTCATGCCTGTAATCCCAGCACTTTAGGAGACTGAGGTGGGTGGATCAACTTGAGGTCAGGAGTTTGAGACCATCTTGGCTAACATGGTGAAATCCCATCTCTACTAAAAATTCAAAAATTAGCCAGGCCTGGTGGTGGGCACCGGTAGTCCCAGCTACTCAGGAGGCTGAGGCAGGAGGATCATTTGAACCCAGGAGACAGAGGTTGCAGTAAGCCAACATCATACCATTGTATTCCAGCCTGGGCGACAAGAGCAAAACTCCATTTTAAACAAAACAAAAACAGAAACAAAACTGAGGCCATGGCTGCTGGTTCACAATCTCTGGTTTTAAAGCTATCAAACAGAACCCTAGATCTACCATGTAGCCATAATTGATGTGGTTTTTCTAAGCAGTATAGAAATATAGTAGTAAGAAAGTCAATTATATTCTTAATGTGGTACTTTACAAGCAATAGAGAAATATACAATTAAGAAAGCAAGTTCCCTGTGGTTAGTCAATCATAATAAAATAAGGTTAGGCCCATCGCAGAGTGGCTGCAAGTGAGAGAGAATTTACATTCACAGGGAATGTGAACAGATTAGGAAAGAGACTTCAAGTGGACAATTTTGTTGGGATGTACTTCGCCTTATGTGTTAGCTCCACATGGGGCCAGCCTGGCTCTTGAGCTGCTTTCGCTACTGGATCCTCAATCCCTTAAGAGCTTCATCTACGGTTCTTCCTCTCTCCTGCCAGTTGTCCCCCTCCCCAGGCTGCAGCCCGATGAGAAGAATATCCACAACCTCTAATAATAGAAGCCAAAATCCAATGGACAGAGAACACTGTGGTATACCAGTAAGTGGTCCCATCAAGGGCTCACAGCCACCATTCAAATCAAGGAAGTTGTGTTTATTATACAGGTGGCGAAATAAAAAATCAGACCAAGGGCAAGATTTGCCCAACTTCACCCTGCAGCCAGGGCCAGAATTGGACTGGAACCCAGATGCCTGATCTCCAGGCCAGCCATCCCTCCTCTGAGCCCTCACCTCCCAGGCTAGCAGGAACCCTTTCACATCACAGTGCTCTGTGTCTCCATTGCGATTTTGCTCTAGAGGGTAGAGAGCGAGTCTAATCCTCTTGCTTACTGGCAGGCAGCATAGCTGAGTGGTGAGGGGCATGGGTGCTGTATCTGCCATGTGTTAGCCTTGGACATGTTTTTAACCTCGGCTTTCTTATCTGTGAAACGGGGATCATGTGAGTGTTAAATGAGACAACACCGCTAAAGCATTTAGCACAGGGCTTGGGACATAATCCACACCGAGTAAGCATTAGTCGCTATCTCCATTCTGATGCCATCTCCACTGCAAGGCTAACTCACTTGGCAAGAGGTAACCCATCCTCTAGAGAGTAGAACTGAAAGAAACTCAGGAACTGACCACAGAGCCACAGCCCACTGTGGCTACTTTGTGCATCAGGAAGAGAGGCTCCTAGCTGTTGCCTGGCTTCAGAGCTGTCCAGGTCTCAGCCACCTTCAGCGGTGCCTCTTCTTACTGAAAGATCTCAGGCTATGTGCCTGGTGGTAATCCTAATAATAAAAAGCGACCATTTGAGGGTTTATCCAGTGCCCTGCAATAAGCTCTGTACAAATGAGTTAGTCTGCCCTGCACCCCCTCACTCCCACTCAGGGCTTTTGGAGACTGAGCCTGGTTCCTGACCCCCACATCTCATCGCAGGGCCTGACGTGGTGTCTCATCCAATACCGTGCTCCTTCATTCATCCAGCGTTTGTTGGCATCTCCTACTACCTGACCTATTTTAGGAAGGGGACAAACCAAAGATAAGCTCTTGCCCCCCTGAAGCTTACATTCTGAGGAAGGGGGCAGGCAAGGTATAGAGAGGAAAGCCCGGGAATCCAGTACATTAAAAAAACTTTTATTAGGACTACCTCTGCTACACTGAGTTGTATGTATCACTTATGGCCCCCAGGCAGGTCCACTCCTGGGCATTCAAGTCGGTCCATGTGCCAGGCGTGCGGGGTGGGCACAACAGCTCGGAGCTCAGTGCAGCTTGGGACTTTGGGGCATTCGCTCCACCTCTCCGAGCCTTAGTCTCCTTGTCCATCATATAAGGAACTCACTGATTCCAGCTTCTCTGGGCTGTGGAGAGGATTCCCTCGGCGGCTGGGAAAGGAGAGTGCTTTCTCTGCGGATCAGCCCCGACAGGACAGCCTCAAGGGCCGGCGGGCGCGGGGCTATCCTCGAAGATTACTTAAGGCAGCCACGGGTGGAGGTCGCAGCGGGAAGCGCATTTCTGTGGAGGGGGAGAGGGGCGTGGGGTGACCGCCGGGGCGGCCGGGATTCCCAGGGTGTGAGTGCGCCGCCGCTGCCCGAGGTGGGGCGCAGCGCGCGGGGGAGCGCAGGGCGCGGCGGAGTCGGGTTTCAGAGCGCGAGTGACTCAGGGCGAGTGCCGAGAGCCGGGATTCTGCCCGCTGCCGCGGCCGCTGCCGAGCGCCGCCTTTGTTCGCTGCAGGAAGGGCGAGCGCGGCGCCCAGCGCTCAGCGCCCCTTAGTCCTCCGCGGAGCTTCAACGCTTTGCTCCGCTGGCCGCGCGCCTTCCGGGGCTCCGTAGACCCGCGAGATGGTACCACCAAGGTAAGACCGGTTTTTCTGCTTCCTCGCGCCCAGCCCCCTCCGATCCTTCTCCCGCCTGACCTCTCCCTCGCCCACTTCTTGCAGGAGGAACGGGCAGTGCTGGTGTCTGCTGGTGCTGCTCTCGGTCTCCGCGCCCCTGCCTGCTGTCACCCAGACCCGAGCTGCGACAGGTAAGCGACCCGGCCTGAGGGTGGCACCGGCAGCCTCTGCGCCCCGGGGGAAGTTGGTTTTGGCGGCAGACGCGGCTACGGTGCGCGCCTCATTCCTGGACATAAAAGGGAGTCCTCGCCACTCCGTGCGCACTGGCGGTGCCGCGGGCGGCTTCCTCCTGGCAGTGCAGGGGTTATAGCTGTGAATACGGTCCCTGGGCAGCCGCGGCGAGTGGAGCGCTGTCTGGGCACCCGAGATGTCTGAGCTAGGCGCGGAGCCTCCAGTCTTAGGCAGACAGGGACTTTGGAAACACAGCGCCAACGCCAACAGCCTCAGCGCACTCAAAGCCAGCACTTAGGTTGTGGGTGCTGGCTGGCTTTTGGTAAGGGCAGGTCTGGTGTCTCCCCGCACACAGGTGCGAAGCTTAACACCAGCAGGGACATCTGCGCAAGAAATAACAGAACTGAATTGCTCGGATACTTAGCTGAGTTACCTAAGCAGTCACGTCTATCATGGGCAGTGGCTCCACCGGTGACAGAAAGAGCTGTGGTCTGGGAACCAGGGATCTGATTCCTTCCGTTCCTCGGGCCTCAGTTTCTCCAGCAGAACTCAGGCGGTTGGCTGAATAGTGAGATCTAAGTTAAAATAGATCTAAGTTAAAACGGTTAAGGTCAGATTGTTTGGGTTTGAATTGTGGCTGGCTGGGTGATCTTGGACAAAGGATTTCACCACTCTGTGCCTCAGTTTCCCCATCTGAAAAAGGCGAATAATTAGACCATTTTACCTTCCTAGAAATGCTGTGAAGATTAGAGAGAGATTAGAAATAATGTGGTTTCCAAGGTTCCAGCACATGCTAGGCACAAAATAAGTGATAGAAAATACTGCTCGATTCTTGCCGAAACTATGTGTTGGAAAGCAATGCAGGTATTTTCATTTTTATTTTAGATTCAGGGGGTCATGTGTAGTTTTTTACAAGGGTATATTGCGTGGTGCCGAGGTTTGGGCTTCTATTAATCTCATCGCAGTGCAGGTATTTTTAGAACACTGAGGTTGGGAGAAGCTTAGAAAGTAGCCAGTCCGAAGGCCAGGACTTGAATCCAGGTCTGTAGGCTCTTGCCCTTGCTCAGCTCTTTCTCCATGCAGTTTTGCAGAAGAGCCGTGCTTTCTGTAGCTTCTGACCCCTTCCCTTTTGAATTTGGGGGATTAGTATACAACTTCAATTGAATAAGGGAGCAGAAAGTCTAGGAAACAACCTCTGGCAGGCCCGAAGGAAATGAGATTGAGAAGGGCGCCTTGGTTAACTCTTTGTTTGCCTGAAGAAGCCCGAGACGGCCCATTCTCTCCTTGGCAACAAGACCCAAATGCGATGATAGCTTTTCCTGCCAGAGTGTCCAGCCTGGCATTTATTGCAGATCAAAGGGCAGCTGGAGTATAGTTTTAGCTTCTCAGTCCCATGGATCATGTCAGAACATTGCAATTTTGCA
Source organism: Cebus imitator (assembly GCF_001604975.1). Lineage (NCBI taxonomy): Eukaryota > Metazoa > Chordata > Mammalia > Primates > Cebidae > Cebus > Cebus imitator. The sequence continues at coordinate 7,082,899 of NW_016107366.1, read as the reverse complement.
TGTGATATAGGACCCTGCCAACTCAGTGGCAGAGGGCAGCTTTGGATTCCATGGTGCTTTGTGAACTTTGCTGCAACTTTCAGTTCCCAAAAGGAAGAGGGATCTGGGGATAGACACTTTGGTGTTTCTTTCTCCTCCTGTGTGTGTCGCTGGGATCCCTCAGTGTCAGGGCTGCTGTTTCTAACACAAAGGATGTCCTATTCCCATTCATAATGTAAAAAGGGAGAGCCAGCAAACCTTCAGGAGCTGAGAAGGATCTAGGGAGGGCCATTTGCAACTGATAAGTGGTTAGTGCTTCTTTGGGATATGAAACGATTCCTAAAAATGTCAACTATCCTCCTGCAAACTGAATTTTTAATACAATTCAATATGGCTGATAGTTGTAAAGCACTTTGTATATCCAAGTGGAGGTGTGAACATGTTCATATTTCATTCATCCAATCCTTACAACCACTCCAGGAGGTGAGGACTGAGAACAGTTACTATCTTTGTTTTTCAAGTGAAGAAACAGAAGTCCAAAGTCACAGGACTTCTAAGTGGCTGGGGTGAGATTTGAACCAGACAGTCTGATCCAGAGTCCTTGCTCTTAATCATCCTAGTGTGCAGTTAGAAGAGCTACGCAGATGGAAAAGCCTTTAGGGGCTCATGGTTTCCAATGCGCCCCACAATCTGTCACAATTGTAACATGGGTCCGTTGCATCTGCATGGCATTGTACAATCTTCAAAGCACAATGTCACTGTCACCAAGTCACTGGAATCACCACCCCGCAGTGCTGGGAAGTAAGTTGGGCTCTATCTTAGAGAGGGGATTTGAATTCCTCAATGCCACATGACTGTAACTGGGTAGATCCATCATAGCCCTCCCACATCTGTGAACGTCAAAGTGGGCGCTCTTCCTCCCATGGGGCCTCTGCGCAACTGGCTGTAAAAAAAACAATTGCCAAGACTTTATAGCACTATGAACCAGCAGTGTTCTAAGTGCTCTGTGTGAATGAACTCACTCAATTATCACAACAACCCCATGTCTTATCCCCTTTTACAGATGAGGAAACTGAGGCACAGTCATTTGCCCAAGGGCATGTAGCCTTCAGTAATATAAGCACAATTTGAGCCCAGAGGGTCTGACTTGAGAATCTGTACTCTAAACCACTACACTGTATGCTTAAGTAGGGTGGCTTCTGAAAGCACGTTTGTAAGTGGGCTATTCTGAGCAGAAATGCATGTTCCCAACAATTTGGCAGTTTCTTAAAGTGTTAAATATATGCTTACTCTACAATCCAGCATTTCCACTCCTAAGTATTTACTTAAGGGAAAGAAAAGCATACTTCCATCCAGAAACTTGTATGTGGATGTTCATAGCAGCATTATTCATAATGGCCAAAATTAGAAATAAACTGGTCCATTAGCTGGTGAATAGATAAACAAAAGGAGGTGTATCCGTTCAATGGGATACTACTCAGCAGTAGAAAGGAATGAAGTACTGCTCAATGCTACAACAAGATGAAAACGATGAAGCTAAGTGACAGAAGCCAGCCATTAAAAACCAATACATTGTAAGAGTCCATATATATAAGATTTCTGTAAAGGCAAAACTACAGAGACAGAAAATGAGCAAAGGGGCATGAGGAAACTTTTTGGGGAATGTCCTAAAACTGGATCGTGGTGGTAATTATACAACTCTAAATTTACTAAAATCATCTAACTATACATTTAAAATGGGTGGATTTTATGGAATGTAAGCTATGCCTCAACAAAGCTGCTTATTAAATAAAAGAACGCATTTTTCCAGAGTGTCCAGGCCCCAGATCTGGTGGGGCTTCAAAGTGGGGCTCCTGGCCAGCCTGGTACAGAGCTGGCACACAACTCATGACCTAAAAGTGCTGGCCTCATAGTGCATTGATTCTCTCAGAAAACAGGTCCTAAGTTCCGCCTGCACCTCCAGGCCTCTGGATGGACTCTGCCTACCATCCTGAATGCCACTGTGGGCCAGGACAGGGCTCCTCAGGTAGGGGTAGAACACGGTCATATGGTTTTTTGCAGAGAATTGATCTGTTAAAAGTGGGTCTCTGTAAATTTCCTGATATCCCTCATGCCCTAAAACAGCACAATTTCAGGTATTGGGAAACCTGGGTTCCAATCACTTACTTCCTCTGTGAATGTAGATGAATTGCTTTTCCCACTTTGAGCCTCAGTTTTCCCATCTATGAAGTGGAGAGGCAAGATTCACTCATCTCTGTAGTCCTAATTTAAAATGTTGGGAAACAAAACAAAATAAACCTTTTCTAGTTTGAGGTTTAATTATTTCACATAGTTTAGTTCAACAAACCCATTCTTTGCTGGCCCTCATGCTGGCTGAATACAGAAAGGATTTGGGCACAGAACTGTCCCAAGGGGCTCATGACAGGCACAAACACAGGGCCACAGACAATTGTAATGCCATTTTCCCCCAGCTATTCTCATCTACCATCCAGCATGTCCTGTGTGCAGCCAACCCCATTCTCCTATACCATCCTGTTTAAAGAGACAGTTGTCAGTCAGTGTCACTAATATGGCCTCTTGTGCCTCCAGTAGTAAGGGTTGAGAAGGAGGACAGCATTAATCCTTCCTTTTCCTGGTAAAGTGTCAGTGTTGAATACCCAATATTTTAGAAGTAAGGGGGCTATTGTCCAGGTAGGGATGGTGGTGTCCTAAGTAATTTGCTCTTGCTAATAAAGTGTTGATGGTTGCAAATTATTTGCTTTACTTTCAACTGTTTTTATTGTAAAATAGAACATCCATTCAGAAAAGTGCATGCTAACGGTACAGTACAATGATTTATCACAGAGGAACATTTATGTAATCCAGGTGAAGATATGCGATAATCCCCAGAAGCTCTCCTGACCCCCTTTGCTGTGGCTTTATTTTCCCTTCTTTCTCTCTGAAGTAACCATTACCTTGACATTAATAGTCATCACTTTCTTGCTTTTTAAAAATAGCTTTGCTATCTAAGTGTGTATCCTGAAATTCTGAAGTTTTGTTTTACTTGATTTTGAACTTTTTACATGTAGGATCTATTCTTTGGTGTCTGATTCTTTCAATGAATAATACGTTTTTGAGATTTATTCATGCTGCTGTATATGGCTGTAGTCCATTGCCATTGCTGTATAATGTTCCATTGCGTTAACATACCGTGTATTACTTATCCATTCTTCTCCAGCATTTGGGTTGTTTCCATTCTTGGCTAATGTAATAGTGTGGCTCTGAACATTCTTGTACATTTCTCTCAGTGCACATGAGCATGAATTTCTGTTGGTTCTATACCTAGGAGTGGAGTGCTGAATCATAGAGTGTGCATAGCCCCCAACTGAGTAGACAATGCCAGCATGTCTTCTAAATGGCTGTACACGTATACACAGCTACCAAGAAATGAGGGTCTCCATTTCTTCACATTCCCACCAGATTTGGTCTTGTCACTGAGCTTAACTATTTTTACATCCCCACCAGCACTGTATGAGGGCTTTCATTTTGCAGATCATCGCCAATGCTTGTTTTCAGTTTTTAAAATTATAGCCATTTTAGTGGCTATAAAATGGCATCTCATTGTGGTTTTTATTTGTAATTTTCTAATGACAAATGACGTTGAGCATCTTTTCAAGTGCTTCTTGGCCACTACGTTCTCTGGAGAAGTCCTGATTTAATGGAAGCATATGAATCAGAGCCGTGCAGGACTTCCCTCTCACCATGCCGCTCCTGCTCCCTGGAAGTCTGATGTGCTTTTCTAAGTGAGAGAGAGGCGGGTAGGAGCCGCACCTGAGGTTTTACATCATTGCCTTCTGGTCTCCATCTCCCAAAGGACAATTGTCTAGAGCTGCTGCTTTGTCCAGAGCTGGACTGTAGCCATTTTGTCATTATTATAAACAGTGCTGCTGGGACATCTTCAGAAAAATGGCCTTTTTCTTTTGACTTCTTTCCTTTGGCAATATTTCCCCCAATGAACTCACCCATCAAAGAACAGAACTCGTTGGATAGTTCTTACTCTGTGTTTAGATAAATTTTTCTTGTTTAATCGTGATGCCCTAGTTCAGTTTCCCTCACTGGGTTCTGCCCCCAGAGGACCGTGCCTTGCTCCACCAACACTAAGCTCCTGTGGACCTGGGCTCATATCAAATCACTGGCAGGTTTCTGAATGGGAGATGCAACGTCCAACATCTGTGCTTTTGCATAGGCTAGTATCATTTTTAGTTTATTATTTTTTTTAGAGAGACAGGGTCTTCTCTGTTGCCCAGGCTGTAGTGCAGTGGTGCAATCTTAGTTCATTACAGCCTCGAATTCCTGGACTGACGGGATCCTCTTATCTCAGCCTCCTAAGTAGCTGGATTACATACCTTCATACCCAGCTAAATTTTAAACTTTTAATAGACATAGAGTCTTGCTGTGTTGCCCAGGCTGGTCTAAAACCCCTGGCCTCAAGCGATTCACCTGCTTTGACCTCCCAAAGTGCTGGAATTACAGGCATGAGCCACTCCACCTGGCTACCAGTACCATTTTTAAAATGCACTTCCCACACAGTATCTAGAGGCCCCTAATTCATCCTTTAGGATCCTGCTCTGGGAAGCTGTCTCTCCTCTCCCAGGCATAATGGGAATCTCTTGGTCTCAGGGCTTCTGAGACTATACTGTGGCCACTGATTAGTCACCTGCCTCCCTGCTGTATGGGAAGTTCTATGAGGCAGTGATGGGCCTGTCCAACTCTGAATCCTGGAACAGGGATCCCAGGCGCAGGGACTGGCAGAAAGTGGGTACTCAGCAAACTTTTTCAATGAATCAAAGAAGGAATGAAGGGGTTGGTCTAGCCTGTGGTCTAATCCACCAACTTACCATGTCCTCTGTGGGGCATAAGTCATCCCGATTCTTCCATGGCTTTGCCAGCTGTAGGGTGACCTTGACTGATTACTCAGGGCACATAATGGGGCTGTCTGTTTTCTTCAATTGCATGATAACTAGTTAGGCTGGAATTCACACTAATGTTACTTTGCTTTTTATCTATTACATTAGTTGAATAAAAATTTATTTTTCAACTTTCCTCTACTTATCTAATTCCCAATTGCCTCATTTTGTCAAAAGTTGTACATTTATCTTTTCTCTTCCAGCTAAATATGTGTTGATTTTCCAGTTTTCTTTTAATATCTACAGCTCGATTACTTAAAGTGAATCACAAATTAGGGTATAATCTCTTTTTTTGAGATGGGGTCTGGCTATGTTGCCTAAGCTGGTCTTGAACTCCTGGGTTCAAGCAATCCTCTCAACTTAGCCTCCCAAAGTGCTGGGATTACAGGCATGAGCCACCACACCCAGCCAGATTAGGGTATAATCTAAAACCAATTATTTTCCAAAGTGGTCCCCAGGATTCCCCAAAGTACTAATTAAAGTGTGAGCTATTACCCCATCATTGTACTACCCACTATTGTTGTGTGATATCATATAATATTTTTTCTTTTAATGATATAAATTTATTTCTGGTATCTCTGTACTACTGGTCACTTCCTTTTGCTAATATGTGTATGATGTTTCAAATCCACACAATTTTGATGATTGTTGCTTTGTGGTGTATTTTACAGTCTGGTAAGAGAAGTTATCCTGCCTGCCTCCTTCATTAAGCCATGAATTCTTTACTATAGGTTGGTTTATTCCATAATTTCTGCATGATATGATTAGATACTGTGAGTATATCAGTGGTAGTGGGTAGTGAGGGATGTAAAAAGGAGGCAATCTTACAATAAGATTCAGTTTAAGGCATTAATGTCTAGTGTGGAGAATGAATAAGCAAATAAGGCCTCAAAGTCAGAGCATCAGATTGTGGAGTATGACCTGTTGCTATCAACACAGAGCCCAGGGGAGCTGAGGTGGTGGTATCAGAGGTGTTGGGAGGAGCCAGGTTTGCTAACTGATTACCTTCTTCTGCTCTTTCTCAACTACAAAGAGGAAAAGTCTAAGGTTAGAGCAGATCCTGGGAGAATGTCAGCCTTCCTCCCAGTCAACATCTAATGAGAGAGACAGGGGACCCTGGTCACCTAATGAGTGTAGCCCACTCTTTATCCCCATTGTAAACCAAACTCAACCCAACCCAACCCAGTCCAACCCAATTCAACCTAATCCAACCTAACCCAACCTAATACAATACAACTCAATCCAACTCAACCTAGCCCCGCTGAGCCCAACCCAACCCCATTCAAATCAATCCAGTTCATATTTATTGCATGCCATGGTGATTTAAAGGACTGAACAGGACAAAAAACTATTCTGAGGGCCCTGGCATCTCTCCCAAGTGACCAGGACCCCTGACCTTAGATGTCAGTGTACCGCTTTCTGGGTTTGGAGAGCTTGGCTGGAGTCTGGCTTGCAGGAAACAGCCTGGCCTTAGGCCTCTCTAGGAGTTACTCCTCCCATCACTGAGGGACTCAAATGGGACCCAGCTTAAAACCTCCCTCTCATCTAGGCAGTCTTTTGTGACTGGCTTCCTCCCAAAAAGAATTTCTGTTGAAGTCTTCAAAATGGTCTGTCTTCATCCTATTATTCCTGGCTGCCTGCTGTCCCAGGCACTCTCTGGAGTGGGTGGCAGGATGGCTGAAGAGCTGTGTTAGACTCAGTGCCCATCCTGGAAGGACTCATAGTCCAGTAGTAGAGACAGAGCGTGGAAGCTGGCTTGCATGCTAAGGAGCTTGTCCTGAGTTTCCTAACACAGTGCACGCAAGCATCTGCACTACCAAAGTAGGGATGTCCATTTCCACCAGGAGATGGGAGAGGCAGAGAGATGTGAAAAGTATTTGAAAGAGATTTATTTTTTCAGTAACATTAAAAAATTTGATAATAAAAATAGTACAGAGTTATTATAAAAAACTAGGCCCAAAAAAGGGAGTTTAAAAAGAGCACATATTACCTTGTAACTCAAAGATAAACACTGCTAGCATTTGACGGACTGTGTTTCAAGTCTATTTTCCACCCGTAAGTATGCACATAGATCATAAGACGAGCAGAGCATTCTGTACATCGTATTTAGTTGATGGCTTTTTTCCCCCTTAACAATCATCTAGACATTTTTTCTGAAACATTAAATAGTCTTCTCTAATATTTTTTGCAATTGCAATAGTATTTCATGGTTTGGTTGTCCTGTAATAAACTTTCAGGCTTTTAGGCTGTTTCTCACTGCTCACTATTATGAACACTGTTGTGATGATCATAGTCTCACAGCTCTGTATTTGACAACTTCTGTAATTATTTCCTATCACAAAATAATTTCCTAAGACAAATAGTTAGGTCTAATGCATGCTCATTTTTAAGGCTTTTGTTGCATTGTTCAGAAACACAATAATACTTTATACTCCCTGCAACAGCAAGAGAGAACACCAAGCTCACCCTGCCTTGTCTTCTGCTGTGTCTCTAACCCGAGAGGAGCAAATGACAACAGGTAAAGAAGCTGCCGGCATCCTTCTCCAATGGCTCCTCCCACCCTACTTTTTCACCCCTCCCCTTCATTAATCCATTCTGCATGTGCCTGTGGAAGGGCTAGAAGAGGGTTTTTCAGGAAATTAGAATGTGAGAGCTCAGGTCACAGGACCTTGGTAGTCGTCAGCCCTCCAGTACCTTGGAATCATCTTGGGAATTCCAAGGGGGGCTGGTGCTCAGTCCGGCAGCTCTTCAGGGATTCTTCATACATCTGAGATAAGGTCCAGACACCAGCAGGTTTGAAAGGCTCCTGGTTGCAGTCTAAGGTGCAGCCAGGACTGAGAACAATCAATGCAGTCCAACTGCTTCCTTTCAAAGGTGGTGATGCTGAGTCCCACAAAAGGACTTCTTGTCTTCCTTACCTATAAATTGGGACAACAGTTCCTACTGTAAGGATTAGTGAGCATCGAGCCTGTCACTGGTGATCAGTTCAATGCCTCAGTACTTCCCTGCTCCCACATCACTGTGGGTTCCTGGAGGGCAGGAAGCCGTTTGTATTTATCCATGTTTCCCCAGCATCCGACATGGCACCAGATGGACACAATGAGTATTTGAATACGTTAATGAATGAATCATTCAAAGCCTGGGACTGTGGAGATCTTAGTGAAAACCCAGCATTATGAACCCTTGACCAGCAAAGTCTATGTGTGCCTCCAACCACACGGAAAGACCACCCTGCAGCCATCCACTGTGCAGGATGATGGGGCTGGGGCAGGGTGAGAGCAGCCACTGCATGTAGTATATATGTCAAGAATAGAATGTTTCATGAAAGAAAAGTTAAGCTGTGCTTTTTTTGGCATAGGAAAGTTACAGTCATTTCATCCCATAGAACATAAGAGTAGAGATCCTAGCTGATGACAAGCTGAAACCAAGTTCTTGCAACTTCAACAGCATTACACACAGAACTTCTGAAATAGGCCCAGCCAGCTCCTTCTCCCCTTCAGCTACAATCTCAGTGGCTGGCTAGTCCTGACTTGATTATTTAGCTCAGAGAGGGAAAGTGACTAGCTTGTGGTTGCAGTGCAACTTGGCAGGACAGCCAGGTCTAGAACCAGGTATCCTGACTCCCCGGCCAGTGCTCTGGTGCTTCACATGAACCTAAGAAAATACCAAGAGTGTGGCTGGGGCATGGTGGCTCACGCCTGTAATCCCAGCACTTTGGGAGGCCAAGGCTGGTGGGTTACCTGAGATCAGGAGTTTGAGACCAATGTGACAAAACCCCATCTCTACTAAAAATACAAAAACTAGCCAGGCATGGTGGTGTACATCTGTGGTCCTAGCTACTCAGGAAGCTAAGGCAGGAGAATCTCTTGTGCGCAGGAGGCAGAGGTTGCAGTGAGCCAACATAATGCCACTGCCCTCCAGTCTGGGCCACAGAGCAAGGCTCCATCTCAAAAGCAAAAACAAGAAAACAAACAAAAAATGAATAAAAAAACCCCAGTATGATAATTATATAGTATTTTTATGTGCCAGGTGCTGTTTAAGTTTTAATATATAGGATATATATTTATGTTATATATACACACACATATATCCACATACACATATGTGTATGGATGTTTTATATAATATAAATTTTGTATATATATATATATGTATGTGTGTCGGTATGTGTGTATTTAATATATTAATTCTCACCACAGCCTTGTGAAATGAAATTCAATTACGACTTGACATTAGCACACAGGTCTTTCTGTCTGTCTTTCAGCCTCCATCCCCTCCACCCTAGAACTCATCCTCTAGCTCCTTGCTACTCAATCTTCTTGCTTCTGGCTTCTTGCTACTTGTGGTCCATGAACCAGCAGCATCAGCATGACCTGGGAACTTGGCAGAAATGCAAACTCTCTGGCTTCAACCCCAGAACTCATAAATCAGAATCACACCATCTAGTGGACTGAGGATCGCATTTTAACAAGATCCCTAGTGATTCGCATACATGTTAACATTTGAGCAACACTCTAGACTAGCTCTAATTATGTTGCTCCCTGCTTAGAACCCTTTGTCATCTTCCCATGATCACCACCTGTGGTAGGCAGGGTTCTGGACCTCTAAAGGGCCCACACCCTAATCCCCAGGATGTGTAACTCCATTAGGTTCTATAGCAAAGGGAGTTAAGGCTGCAGATGGAATTAAGGTTGACAATCAGCTGACCTGAAATGAGGGAGATTGTCCCAGATTATCTGGCTGGGCCCAGTGTAATCACAAGGGTCCTCAAACGTGGAAGAGGAGGCAGAAGGAATCAGAGTGATGTGATATGATGTGATGTGAGAGGACTTGAGCATCCTTCTTTGCTTGTATTGAAAACAGAGGAAGGGGCCACAAGCCAAGGAATGCAGATAGTCTCTGTAAGCCGCAAAAGGCAAGGAAACTGATTTCCCCTTGAAGCTTCTAGAAATAAGCATAGTTTGCCGATATCTTAATTTTTATCTCAGTGAGATTTGTGTTGGACTTCTAACCTCTAGAACTATAAGACAACAAAACTTGTATTGATGTAAGCCACTAAGTTTGTAGTAGTTTGTTATAGCAGCATTGGAAGATGAATACAGCCTTCTACTCCTTAGTGTGGCATTTGAGGCCCTCTGAAGTTCTACCAAGTGCTGTCCTGGCCTCATCTCCTAGAATATCCCTTCCCATACCCTAATCTCAAATGGACAGAGCCTCCAGAGTAGCTAGAGTAGGAGAAGAGACACTCTAAGGGACCAGACTAGGGTTATTCTCTCTCTTTTTCGTGTGTGTGTGAGACAGGTTCTCACTCTGTTGCCAAGGCTGGGGCATAGCGGTGATCACAGCTCACTGCAGCCTTGACCTCCCTGGGCTTAAGTGGTCCTCCCAGCTCAGCCTCTTGAGTAGCCGGGGCTGTAAGTGTGTGTCACCATGCCTGGCTAATTTTTTTTTTCTTTAAGAGATGGGGTCTCACTATGTTGACCAGGCTGGTCTCAAACCCCTGGCTCAAGTGATCCACCTACCTTGACCTCCCAAAGTGCTGGAATTACAGGCACCATCATGCCTGGCTGTGGTTATTCTCTGCACCACCAGCACCTAATCCTGTGCCTTGCCCCTGGCAGGCACTCAGGCAATGCCTTTTGAAGGAATAACCCGGGGGAACCCTGTTACATTCAGGTCACCACCAGCCACGGAGGAGCCCCGGACATGCCAGAGGCAACTATGGCAACAGTGTAGGGTACAGTGGAGACTCTCCCAGAGCCTCAGCCTTAACAATCCGTTGCTCTTCTTCTGCTGTGGGCAAATCACTGTACCTCTCTGGGCCTCAGTTTCCCCATCTTGGAAATGAAGGGGTTGGAATGGCAAATTCTAGCAGCATCATTAGTATGAATATTCTAGGATATCTGAGTTCAGTTTGGTCACACTTTGTGGGAGTTGGGGGTAGTGGTTGGACTCAGCTCTGCTCAGCCCTGTTCATCTCACTGCTGAGCACACCCTTCACTGTCATCTCATTCACAAAGTGGGGTACAAAACTGCCCGGCAACTGTGTGTATTTGGTACAAAACAGAGACTAAACTGCTTGCTCCCCTGTCTAGTTAAAATGCCAGATTACTCACTCTCCCACGGAAAGAAAAAAGGGGGTGGGGAAGAAACCGTTTCTCGCTGCAGAGTTTTTCCATGTGACATATTTTCTAATTTTATTTCAGGTCTAACTGTCTACATAGATGGCTCCATTTCAGGGTCTTCTACTCCCCTTTTAGGAAATGAGCTTTCATTAAGGAATGAAATGGCTTTATTTGTTTAATATCTGCAAGTGTGGGCTGATGTCAAATTGCAACTGAATGTCCTCACTGTCTTTGCTGGGGAAGTTTTCTAAGATGCCCTGCACTGGTTTAGTGGCTTGGATTCCTTGGTGCTAGGCCTGGTCATGGGAGCTTGGCCAAATCCCTTCCATTCTCTGGCCTCAGATAGTCAATCTGCAAAGTGAGGAAAAGGCTGGCTCATCACGGAGACGGGGTGGCTGGGTTGGAAGCCATGGCTGTTGCACCCCATTTCTAAGAGTGGTTTCATTTGAGACTGTTAGAATGGTATGCATCTCAGTTTATGTCTGCGCTCAGCTCCTGTCATCTTTGCACTGTTGCTTTAGTTCATGGAATGGCTGAGAAACTTTTCATACCTGGAAAGAGTACTGTAGCTTTGTTTTGAAGAAATTAATTCTGGCCAGGCACAGTGGCTCACATCTGTAATCCCAGCACTTTGGGAAGCTGAGGTGGGAGGATCTCTTGA
>NW_016107366.1:7062048-7070924 GCF_001604975.1 Cebus imitator | reverse complement strand
AAAAAAAAAAAAAAAAAGAAAGAAAGAAAATTAATTCTGGCCTTGCAATGTCTGTTGCATGCAACCTCTCCCTTCTATCTTCTTGCCCTACCTGGCTTCAGGCCTGTGTCCCTTCTTTCTGATGGATTGCTACAGCAGATCCCTGGCCAGCAGGATCTCCCCTCTCTGTCCTCCAGCACAGCTTCTCACTGTGAGTCAGAGTAGCTTGTCTAAAACACAGGTCCCATCACGTCACATCCCCTCTCAAAACCCTTCCATGCTTTCTGTGACGCACAATAAATTCCACATTCCTTGGGCTACAGTTCAAGGCCTCTTCTCTCATTTCCCTCCCCATGCCCTGGCTCCACCAACCTGATCTGCTTGCTGGTCGCTGAGTTTACCACGCACGTTCCCTTCTCCAAACCTTTGCTTATATTGCTTCTCAGCCTGCACTATGGAAATCCTCCTCTGTGTTTTCTCCTTGATAGACTTGCTGCTCAAACTGTGGCCTCTAGACCAATAGCATGGGCGGCACTCAGGAGCTCATTAGAAACCAAGTCCCAAGGCCGAGAATTACTTGAGGCCAGGTGTTTGAGACCAGCCTGGGCACCATAGTGAGACCCCTATCTCTATAAAAAATAAAAAAATTAGCCTGATGTGGTGACATGTGCCTATAGTCCCAGCTACTTGGGAGGATCGCTTGAGCCCAGGGGGTTGAGGCTGTAGTGAGCCGAGGTCACGCCACTGAACTTCAGCCTGGGTGACAAAGGGAGACTCTGTCTCAAAAATAAAAAAAGAAAAGAAATACAGGGTCCCAAACCCACAGCGTCAGATCTGTACTTTAACTAGGCCCCCGGGTGATGTGTATGGTGCTCAAGTGTAAGCTGCAGCGCTGTGTAGCTCGGTGGGCAAGCGCTGGAGCTGGGCAGTCAGACAGAGCTGGCTCAGTTCCAGCCTCTGCATGTATTAGTTGGTGACTTGGACAGTGTACTAGTCCTTTTGAAACTTCAGTTTCCTCATCTGTAGAGTGAGGAAACTATAAATGAAATAATGCTCTAAGTTCTTAGCATAGTACCTGGCACATGAAAAGCCCTTAATGAAGAGGAGTGGCCGATAACAAGGTTCCATCTCAGTGCCAGCTGATGTTGTCCTAAACCATCTTGTGTCCTCTCTAAGCATTTCTTGAACCGGGTTCATTCCATCAGGGGTGAGAATTCATTTCCAAGTCCATCTTGCTGAGGACGGGGAGGGCCAGGACCATGTCATTCATGTTTGGAGTTGAGAATCATTGACCTTCCCATGGAGGGAGATAAACAATCGCAATCCGATGTGGGGAAAGTGAAACATAGCTAAACAAGGACTTTCAGAGTGGGTGGGGTAGAATCCATTCCAGAGCTTCTGCCCTTGGTAGAAATGGCCATTCTGGCTGTTGTAACCTGGGAGCTTTCTCGTTCATCCATTGTTCACCCACTTTTATGTAATATGTATTGACTGCCCTCTCGATACAAGTAATGTGTGATACCCTGGGCAGAAAATGAAAAGCAAGATAGGCTTGGTGCTTGCTCTTTAGGAGCCTACAGTCTAATGGGGGACATTGATGCTAAATAAAGGATTGTACAAAAAGACTGTTCATGTCTGTAAATGATAGACAATGCTAGAAAGCGCACTGTTATGTTAGAAAGTATGAAAGCAGAGGCCTGGACACTCTCATCTATACCAGGGTGTCAGGAGAGTCTCCCCAAGGAGTGAGATTTTAGATGAGATCTGAGGGGTGAACAGATTTAACCAGGAAAGGTGGTGGGGCTGACGGGCTGGAAGAGGGGTGGAATGTTCCAGATACAGGGGAGCAGAATGAGGAGAGGATGGAAGGGACAGCCTGAGTGTGGCCGGAACATGTTGAGGGAGGGAGGCAGGGTGAAGTTTCTGGGATGAAAGCACGACCTTTGCCCCAGGAGCCGCTTTTCCTAGCCTGGCTCTCGGGGAGCATCTTGGCTTCCCGCCATCCCTCAGTCCTGCAGCACTACTGCCCAGGGCCACCCGGGGTAAGGGTCTTTGGTCTGTCTAGTAGAGAGCAGTCAAGCTCTGGATTCTACTACCTGCCTTGCTCCTGCTTTTGCTTATCAGACAGTGAATTGCTTCAGGGTGGAGCAAAGGATCTCTACCTTTATATAGCATAAGAGAAGAGAATTTAAGAGGCTTGCAGTAAAATATCAGGAAAGCAGAGCCGGAAGAGAGCCCGGAGCCAGCACAAAGAACCCCTGGTCCACCTTGTCCTCTCAGGGCCTCCCAGGCCAGGGCAGCTGCCTGGCAAAGAGGCGGTGGAGGCAAGTGAGGAAGGTTTCTAAGAATTGCCCTCTGTGGTTAGACTCCAGTCAGTCCTGGCTTTGCAAAGCTTCCTCCCGTCTATACGACAAAGAGGTCAGACCAGCACTAAGGCTCATCCAGGTCTGGCATGATCTCTTTTTACTTTTCTCTCTCTGGATCTCTGTATTGAGAACCTGCATCCGTAAACATAGGAAGAATTCTCTTGCCAGGGAACAGAAATGAGGTTTTAGGAGGAATAACAGGTGGGAGGCTTTTGGATGCTTTCACTCAGGGGAGCAATTCCTCTAGACATGGTTGCACCCGTGAGATGTGGGGAATGCATTACACCCCTTTTGTCCAAGCATTCCTTTGGAGACCTGCTTCTCAAAAGGGTGTGCTGACAGTCCTGGGCTGTGTGACAGTGGCATGCAAAGAACCACACTGTTTATTTCCTGGAGCATTTTACTCAGTGGTTGGTAATTTGTGGTAAGGAGACCAGTAACAACTGGAGAATAATTTGGAACATTTTTATGTTATTAAAACAAACACACACACATTTTTGGAGTGGAATTTAAAACTTAAGTGCTTTTAAAGATAAAGCAGGAGAATTAAATTTCCAAGCTCCTGGGGGCTCTTTGGCTAGACTCAGGCCCTCAGATATATCTGATGACAGAAGGCGTTAGCAGAGATGATGTTATGTATAGATTTGAGGTCCCCAACTTGTAGGGGATGTTTAGAATTATGGCAAAGGATACTTGGACGTTTTCTGTCTACAAACACCTAACACCTGTGTGTGGAGGGGGCTGTTAATGCTTTGATATTGACAAGATGGAGATTGTCACTGCACTCCAAAGCTTTGGATTTGAATTGTCAACTCCAAGAGGGAAGGAACTTGTCTATCACTGCTTTATCTCCGGCACTTAGAATAGTGCCTGCTGTACAGCAGGTGCTTAATAAATGCTTCTGGAATGAATAGAAATGTGTATGTTGATGGCCGAGAAGCTTTCATTTCTCCATCTGCCTTTACCTTTCCAGGAATAGTGTGTGGGGCTGCTTTAGCCTGAGGATCTTGGGTGGAATGTGAAGAATGCTGTCATGCATATGCATATGGGAAACGGGCCAGCCTTGCTCCAGCTCAAGATTTCTAAGAATCAGTCTTCGGAGGCAGCCTCCCACCCAGTGTGGTCCGTGCTGCGTAACATAGGCTCCTTGTGGGAGAAGGAACAGTTCAGCATTCTGCACCTTGGGTAGCCAGGGCCCCAGGGCCTCACTTCTCACGAGTCCTGCAAGTCCCTCCAGACACCTTACTTCCATCAGAGCCCACTGGGAACCTGAGGCCTCAGAAAATGCTGGACTTTGGGGATCAGCTATTCCAGCTCTCCCAAATTGCAGATAGGAAGATGAAAGTTCAGAGAGAACAAGGGACTTTCTGGGAGTCACACACATTTTAGCTGTGTGACTCCCAACGGGTTCCTTGTTCTAGAACCAGGTCTGGAACTAGGTCTTCCGATATCCAGGTGGGTGGCCTCGCACTGTTTTGAAATTCCCGCGTGCTGCTTGATCATATCCACAGCATCCTCAGGGATGTGCCTGACAGTAGTGCGTGGTTAGAGCTGAGCTTCAGAAACATGAACTTTAAATCCTAGTTCGGCACTTTTTCACCACGTGACTTGGGCACATTGCTCAGAAAGAGCATGGGTTTGTTTCCTCTTCGGGATGGTGCTAGTGGGTGGTGGGCACAGGAGTCCTACCTCCTGGGGCTATGTGAGCTACTCAGCAGGTAATGCCCAGGAGTGCTCCGAGCCAGAGATAGGGAGCCTAGTGCATGACCACGAAGTTAAGGCCATGCCTGTCCCGTTCACCCCAAATCTCCAGCACTTGCAGTGCCAGGCATGCGACAGTGTGTGCTTGACAGTCATTTGTGAATGAACAAATGAATGAACAAATGAACACAATGGACAGAATATGCTTAGCACCTGACATTTACCCTGTACCACCACCCTGAGAGCTAGGCATTGCCACCTCTATTTCCAGATAAGGAAACTAAGGCTCAGAGAAGTTAAAGTACCTGCCCAAGATCAACTGGCTAGTACGTGATCGAGCAGGGACTTACATGCAAGTTTCTCTGGCATCAAATTCCTTGTCCTTTGCCCTGCGCCATTCTGGGCGAGGCTGGTCCTCCTGGGGTTCCCCCAAGGTCACCTCCCTTCCTACTCTCCCCCACATTTCTGGTCTCTAGTTAGGAGGTGTCCACTGGGTTTTCATCTTGGAAGATCTGATTCCCTCTCCCATTATGCTGGCGGTCCACAGGCTGTTCCTCCAGCAAACATTTGGAGACTGTCAAGCTGTACTTTCATCTAAATTAAACAAGAGTCAGCCTGTTTCAAAATATGACTTCAGGGTCACCATCTGTTCTGGCTGTTCCCTGAAACTCAAATCCCATTTCGGAGCCAAATGGAGCTCCGGCATCCCACAGAGAGTGGGTCTCTTTGCACAACTGAGCAGGAAAGTCTGTAGAAAGATGCAGTGCGTTTGATAACAACCATTGGACAAATTTCGTAGGTTGTTTATTTTCCCCTACCCAGCAGCATCGATGTCATTGCATGTGGACCACAGGCCCCCACCACAGATTCAAATGCATTCCTTCCTACTTCGGGTACCTAGTGCATACCAAGCTCTGTATGAGGCCCTTTCCCATGTCTTCTTCAGGTCATGGGTGAGAGTGGCCTGGGTATTACAGTGAGGGGAATACAACACGCCGTAGCTGCTCAGGCAGGTCATGCCATCAGTCTGGGCCTCTGTTTTCTCTTCCTGGGGACATTGCACTGGGTATTTTCTGAAGTCCTTCCCAGCTCTGAAGGTTACCCTGATTCTTCATCGGCACCTTGGCCAATGTAGGTGAGATTTCATGATGCCCGCTCAAGCTATGAGCTCATTCTGCCTGCGCTGCTTGTCTGCCCCGGCTGAATTCACACAATCTCATCTGTTAGGATGTCCCGGGCTGTTCCCAGGGCAGCTTGATTTTGCCCAGGGCATAGCATGCCAAGTGCTGAGAGGCTGCAGGAAAGTATGTCTCCTGCTGTTGCCAAACTACTGCCTTCATGCCACATTCCAAATCGCCCAAGTCCACCCTCTCCTTGGCAAGAAAAAGAAAGGGGACCCAACCGCCTGGGGGCAGCAGCTTGGGGTGAAATGGGGATTCCTCCTAAACGGTCAGCTGGAACCTTCCTCAGAAACTGCCAACGCACCCCATTGCCTGTTGCATAAATTTTAGTCTCCTTGGCTTGACCGTCGAGGCTCTCTGACTCCACTCCCTAGGGAAAAAGTAATTGAGAGGACCAAGAGCAGGAAAGTCCCAACCACTGCAGTTAAGGCCTGCGGCCGTAAGCTCCCTCAGCCTCCGTCGTCTCATCTGAAAATGGCATAGCCGCAGTCACCACCCCATCACACCGTCCTGAGATTAGCTGAGCTAAGGCACCTAAGTGCTGAGCTCAGAGCCGGCCTGTGTGAGATTAACATTTCTAAGTCTGAATCTCTCTGGATTTATAGTTCTCTCCTTTTTGCTCAGTGCTGGAGGCTGTCTCGGGGTCCCATTTCTCCCATCCTTAGAATTACTCACTTTCCCTTGTTTTCCTAATTCCGTGGGTTGCTCATGCTCTGCGCGCTCCGCCGTGTTTTGTGCGAGCAGAACATGAGCAACTTGCAGGTTGTGGGTTGTTTGTGCGAAGCCTCCCAGGCCTGTCTCCATTGCCCCCTCCTTTAGGTCCCCTTTGGTGCCCCTCCTCCCCCTGATAGGCAGGGAGCACTCCCTCTTTAAGCCCCGGCAGGACTTTCCTGTCCTTTGCTCATGGTTCCAGCTCAGGTCACCTGTATCAGAGCCCTGTGTTGGTGTCGGATCCTTTGTTTCTCTACATCCACTTACCACTAGGGGCTGACTTGGACAGGCTTCCCGCTGGCCAGCCTTCTTCCCTGACAGCCAGGCCACTTGGCTGCTTCACCCCAGGCCCTAGGACATTCCTGTTTTCCATCAGTGGGATCTAGTCATTCAGGGGACTTAGCATCCCATCAGCCTGGCTGGGAGGTGGCTTTAATGTTGTGCTATGATCACAGGAAAGCACCATCTCTACCATCTGGTACTGGGGCCCTGCCTGGGTCCGTCCATGGGGGAAGCAGCTAGAGTCCTGCCCCTGAGCCCTGTGCCTAGGTCTCCGGCCCCTGCACAGTACGTCTCTGCTGCTGGCTGCCTGCTCTTGTCTCCAGCTCCATGACTGTCCATGACTGGTCTCCAATCAGGTAGTAGGACACCACCTTAGCCTCGGCAACACAGTGGGTCTCAAACTTGAGTGTGCATATGAGTCACCTGGGGGCTGGTTAAAACACAGGGTGCTGGGCCTCAGCCCAGAGTTTCTGATTTAGTAGGTCTGGAGTAGGTCCCAAGAATCTGCGTCTCTAATAAGTCCTCAGATGCTGCTGCTGCTGCCGCCGCCAGTCCAAGAACCACACTTTGAGAACCACTGATGTCATGGTTAAGCAGACGGGCTATAGAGTTTGAACCCAGTTTGTCTGGGTCCAAAACCTGGCCCAGCGACTTACTAGCTGTGTGACCTAATCCCTCTGCACCTTGACCTCCTCATCTATAAAGGAGAGGTAATAAGAAAACCCTCCTCATTGCTGCTGTGAGTACTGGATGACCCAGTTGAGGTAACTCACTTGCAATGGTGCTTGGATGCAGCACGCAGTATGTAATCGTTCAGTGAATGTGTGAGTTTCCTAGGGATGCGGCAACAAAATGACCACAAACTTGGTGGCTTAAAACAGCAGTAACTTATCCTCATCCAGTTCTGGAGGCTGGAAGTGTGAAGTGGAGGTGTGTGGGCAGAATAACACTCCTCCCGGGGATCTTGTGGGGAGGCCATTCCTTGCCACTTTAAGCTTCTGGTGGCTGCCAGCGGTCCTTGGCTCATGTCCGCATCATTTTAATCTTTGCTTCTGTGGCCACATTGCCTCCTCCTCTTCTGTCTGTCCAGCCCCCTGCATGTGTGTCTTATGAAAACACCCGTCCATTGGATCTAGGGCCCACCCAGATAATCCGGGATGGTGTCTTTATCTCAAGATCCTTAACTTTATTACATCTCAAAGACTCTAAGTCTGATTAATATATTTAGGAATGAGGACATGGACATATCTTTCTTGGCAGTCACCACTGAACCCACTCTAGGGAACCCAGGCTATTATCATTATTAAGTTGTTTCTCGCAGCTGCTGCAGTTGGGCCTGGCCCATGGCTTCCTTCCCTGGGGAGAGGAGGAGTAAGCTGATTCCCAGGTTCCAGCTTCTGGTCAGCTCCACTTTATTCAAGACAACTCACTTTCAGGCTGCAACAGAGAATTCTGCCTGTTAAGCTATACTGGCTATGTTACAGCATTTCGGCATGTTCAGATTTCATTGATCTGAGAAAAAACACCACTCCCAGCCCCCAGACTCCCATCTGGAGCCCTTTGTCCATGTTAATTGTTGCCTGTACCCTGGCAAGTTGTACTTGGCAAAGCATTTTCACATTCAGAACCCTACTGGATCCTCACTGCAGTCTCGTGAGAGAGGGTGTATCACCCTATCTTGCAGATGAGAAAACTGAGGTCCGGAGGAAAAACTGCACAAAGCTGCCTTTCATGGCAATTCTAGACAGTCATTCATGGAAGAGAAAAGAAGACTAATACCACTGATCATACTAACCACCACCATTGCTATGCTTCATTCATCATGTGCCTCTGCCAGGCCCTCTGCTCAGTGTTTTATGACCTGTTATCTCAGGTCATTCTCAGTGTTTTATGTCTGTTATCTCAGGTCATTCTCTCTTGAAGTAGGTGGCATTATTCCTCTGTTACAGATCTAGAAACTAGCTCAGAGAGTTGAAATATCTTATCTACAGTTGCCCGTCTTTTAAATGCAGAATCAAGGTTTGAAGTTAGAGCTGGTTAAGTCTTTCTCCCTAATACCAGGTTGCTCCGTGATCCATCTCCCAGCTCTGAAAAAATGTCAGGGCAGATAAGGTGAGAACAGTGGCTGCCCAATGGCCAGCAGGACTAGAGCTTCCTGCCCTCCCGGAACTGCTCAGAATATGAAGCCTGTGAGAGACTCCCTCACTGTCAGCAGAGCCCCATTCCTGGTAGCTGGTAGGGGGGTGCCCAGTGTTGATGCCCTGAGCCATGGGGAGGGAGTCAGGACAATGGGAATAGAGAGGCACACTGGCCCAAGGTCACTGAGGGCTGGGACAATCAGGTTGTGCTTCCTTGAGTGGGTCAGCCTTGGGTTGAAGTGACATCCCCTGAGAGCAGCAGAGAGAGCCTCAAGGCCTCGCATCAGACAGATGAGGGCTTAAAATCTCCAGGCTAGGATTTGATAGCTGGGTGCCCTTTGGCAAGTTATTTAACTTCTCAGAGCCTCATTCCCTCTTCTATACACTGGGAACAGTAAGAGTGGGATTCTTGTGAAGAATTCAGGGGCTGTAATTAGCATCACCTGGGAAGTTTGTACAATATCCCCGTGCCAAAGCCACACCTGAACCAACTCAAGCAACATCTTTGGGAGTGAGGC
>NW_016107366.1:7020939-7062008 GCF_001604975.1 Cebus imitator | reverse complement strand
AAAAAAAAAAAAAAAAAGTCCTCAGGCCAGGCACAGTGGGTCACACTTGTAATCCCAGCACTTTGGGAGGCCGAGGCAGGCAGACACCTGAGGTCGGGAGTTCGAGACCAGCCTGACCAATATGAATAAACCCCATCTCTAGTAAAAATACAAAATTAGCCAGGCGTGGTGGCACATGCCTGTAATTCCAGCTACTCGGGATGCTGAGGCAGGAGAATCGCTTGAAACTGGGAGGTAGAGGTTGTGGTGAGCTGAGATTGCACCATTGCACTCTAGCCTGGGCAAAAAGAGTGAAACTCCATCTCAAAAAAAAGTCTCCCCAAGTGACTCTACTGTGCAGCCAGGGTCGAGAACCACTGCTATGCAAGTAAAGCACTTAGTGCCCAGGATGTAGTAAGGGCTCTATATACAGCAGCTATTGTGCATTCACTCATGCATGCACAAAACAAACATTTATTGAGCACTTACTTAAGCCAGGTTCTG
Source organism: Cebus imitator (assembly GCF_001604975.1). Lineage (NCBI taxonomy): Eukaryota > Metazoa > Chordata > Mammalia > Primates > Cebidae > Cebus > Cebus imitator. Next base: position 7,061,525 of record NW_016107366.1, on the reverse strand, counting down.
GATTACGTGCCAGGCATCACCTGTTCACAGCAGCTGTCTGAATTTCTTTGTATACTATTCCTAGCATTGCTTCCAACAGAGGGATCGTGGGGTTCAGTGCTTTGTGAAGCCAGGACCCCAAGTCCATAACTCTGAGGAGAAGGTTTTACTGACAACAAGGAAAGGAGAAAAAGGCAGAAAATGTGCCCAGATCAAAGGAACCAAACCCTGAGTGTGGGAAGGGCAATCTGAGATCTCCAGGCCCTTACGGAGGTAGCAGGAGAAGACAGGGTGGGCTTCAGACTTTCTGTGGGCTCCTCTGTAAATATCTGTCCCTACAACACCCCAGCTTCCACAGCTGCGATGTGGATGGGCTCTCAGTGATTGGCTTGCTTGTTTTTAGCTGCAGAGCTCTTCGTTTAAATGAGACTTAATGGAACCCGAATTATTAAATGAAGTCTGAATTGCTTGGGTGTGAGTGTGTACATGAGTGAAGGTGAGTGTGTGTGGATGTGTGTTAGTGTGTCAGAGAGGGTCCATGAATAGAATGTGAGTGTGTGAGTATGCGCATGTGTCAGTGTGTGAGTTTGTATGAGTCTGGGATTAATGTGGATGGAGGTGCATGAGTCGGTGTATATTGGAGTATATAAACGTGTGTATAAGTATTTGTATCTCTGTGTGTTAGTTTGTGTGGCATGAACCTTTGAAAGTATGTGTGTGAGTGTGTATTATGAGTATGTGAACCTCTGAGTGTGTGTGAGAGAGTGGTGAGAATAACAGACTTGTGTATGTGTGGACATATAGGTGTGTGCATGTGTGCCTGTGTGTTATGTGTGGATGTATAAGTGTGCGCATGTGTGCCTGTGTGTTACGTGTGGATGTATACATGTGCCTGTGTGTTATGTGTGGATGTATACATGTGTGCCTGTGTGTTATGTGTGGATGTATAGGTGTGTGCATGTGTGCCTGTGTGTTACGTGTGGATGTATACATGTGTGCATGTGTGCCTGTGTGTTATGTGTGAATGTATAGGTGTGTGCATGTGTGCCTGTGTGTTATGTGTGGATGTACAGGTGTGTGCATGTGTTCCTGTGTGTTATGTGTGGATGTATAGGTGTGTGCATATGTGCCTGTGTGTTACGTGTGGACGTATACATGTGTGCATGTGTGCCTGTGTGTTATGTGTGGACATATAGGTGTGTGCATGTGTGCCTGTGTGTTAGGGCGTCAAGGGGCAGGACTTCTCCTGCTGAGGCCTCCTCTATGCCCCTCCCTCCCTCATCCCCAGCCCTGGAAAATGCTGCTGGAAACCCCCTGGTCTATGTGTCTACCCTGGCCCTGTCAGCAGTTCCATGTCCCTTTGGAATGCTGGGCCTGATGGCTTCCAGGAGTCATGGGCTGTACTGTAGAGTGTCCACTTGCAGCAGGTCACTGCACGCTCCCATCCAGTGCCCCTTATATGCCCCCGACAGGTCCCTTCTCCTCCGTGCCATTTTTCATGTGTTTTCCTCCGAGAGCTGAGCTGCGCCCTCCAGAGCTGCCTGCGGGTGGGGGTGATGACTCATTTTAGTTGATGTCATCCTCAGGATTCAAGGCCCTCAATGCACTCAAAGAGCCTTTGTTCCCCAAATGGAAAAGGAACATCCATACGCTGAGAGGCATTGATTACAAAACTTTTCCCAGATGCCCATGGCTGCTCACGCCTGCCCACATCTGCCGGCCTTCACTGTGCCACCTGGTCCACATGTTCCCTGGGGTGGCCCTGTGCCCAGGATCCAGGAACCTGAGGTTTGGGGAAGGGGGTAAAGGAAGGGACGTAAAGACCCCCAACGCAGCAAGACTGCAGGAACCACTGCTGCTTCCGGATATGGCTCTTCCACTGCAGCTAGCTGCTGCCAGGACCGAGGGGTTCGTGTGTGTTCACGTGCACGTGTGCACGTGTGAAGGGAGAGGTGGCGAGCAGAGCCTGGTCACAGGATGGGGGAGTCACTGCACGCTCTCAGCAGAGCTAGGTCACAGGATGGGGGAGTCACCCCATGCTCTCAGCAGAGCCGGGTCACAGAATCAGGGAGTCACCCATGTTCTCAGCAGAGCCAGGTCACAGAATGGGGCAGTCACCCCTGTTCTCGGCAGAGCTGGGTCACAGGATGGGGAAGTGACCCCATGTTCTCAGCAAAGCAAGTCGCAGGTTGAGGGAGTCATCACATGCTCTCAGCAGAGTCAGGTCACAGAATCGGGGAGTTACCCCATCTTAGCAGAGCCAGATCACAGAATCGGGGAGTTAGCCCATCTTAGCAGAGCCAGGTCACAGAATTGGGGAGTTACACCATGCTTTCAGCAGAGCTGGGTCACAGGATGGGGGAGTCACCATATGCTCTCAGCAGAGCTGGGTCACAGGCTGGGGGAGTCACCCACACTCTCTCCCTCCAGGCTGCTCTCCTCAGTTCCTTATCCACTGGGCCCGTTCATCAATTATGTTGCTGGTTCTCTCATGGCCAGCAGGTGGTTGTGAGGCTGAACGGAGATGCACTGACAGCTTGAGAGTGCCCGGTCCTGGTCAGCACCCAACCCAATGAGTGAGGACTCCCAGCGTTTACCAGGTGCCCCCTGCACACCAGGCCCTGTGCTAACCAGGGTTCTCACTGTGCTGTCCATTCTCAACACGGCTCTGTGAGCCAGATCCTCGTGCTGCCCCACTCTACAGATTAGGAGGCTACAGAGAGGCGAGGTGATCTGCGGAAGGCCTGTGGGTGGCAGACCCAGGACTAAGCTCAGTCTGTCTGATGCCAAAGCCCAGGCAATTAGCCCTTACCTGTGGCTGTCACCTGAGAGTGGGTATCAGATCAACGTAGGCCAGCCCCTAAAAGAGCCTAATTCCATGGGTCCAAGCAGGAGGAGCAGACCTCTGACTTTTAAAAGCTCCCAGGGTGACTCTGATATGTGGCTAGGGCTGTAACCTTCACACCATGCTACCCTACCTGGACCCATTTGAATCTTGACTCCAACTGCTTATTAACCTCATGGCCTTAGAACAGTAATTTCAGCCTCAGTTTTCTAACCTGTAAAATGGGGATAATAATGTCATCTGTCTCATAAAGAATCAAGTGTAAGGATGAACTGATTGGTGGAAAGCCCTTTGAACTGCACTTGGCATGCAGCAAGCCTGCAGAAAATTTTAGCTGCTGATGCTGTTGTCATTCTGTTCATTCAGAGTTCCCTCTGCCAGGCTCTGTGCTGGTGCCGAGGACTGAGAGTGTAAGTTGACATGGTCCATGCCCAGGAGCCCATGTCTAAGCATGTGAGAGCAAGGGGAACTAGCCACGTCTAAGCATGGGATAGCAAGGGGAACTGGCCACGTCTAAGCATGGGAGAGCAAGGGGAACTGGCCACGTCTAAGCATATGGAGAGCGAGAGGAAGTGGCATCATCTAAGCATGGGAGAGCAAGGGGCACTGGCCATGTCTAAGCACGTGAGAGCGAGGGGCACTGGCCATGTCTAAGCACGAGAGAGCGAGGGGCACTGGCCACGTCTAAGCACGGGAGAGCGAGGGGCACTGGCCACGTCTAAGCACGGGAGAGCGAGGGGAACTGGCCACGTCTAAGCATGTGAGAGCAAGGGGAACTGGCCACTGAGGGCAGATGGATAAGGGTGTCTGGGAGGAAGGATGGAGGGGACTGTGGGAATATGGAGGTGTGCAACTGCGCCTGGGAGAGCACAAGGAAAGCTTGGAAGGCAATGGGCTGTATCAGGCAGAGCCCAGCCTCACGTCTTCAGTGCTGGCTGCTGCACTGAGGACTCTGAGTAAGTGACTTCCTCTCTCTGGGGCTTGATTTCCTCCTCTGCAACGTGAGAGGCTGATCCCTGGGTTTTCCCCCTCCTGGCAGAAGGAACTGGTATGAGGATGCTTTGGAAACAGGAGAGGATGCTGGACAGGTGAGTACTACTTCTTCCTGCTGGTCTAAGTGCTTTTCAGCTGCTGGCCAGGAAAACCAAGCTTCAGCCAGGACCCCAGCTCCAGGCTTCCTCAAATCATCTTCTCAGTTTAGGTCAGAGGCTTGAGAAAGCAAGAACGAGAGAATAAGAGCAAGAGAGAAAGAGTGAGAGAGAAAGAGAGAGGGAGAGCGAGAGGGAGGAGAGCTCATACAGTAACTTCATTGAACAGGAAAATTCCTATGCTATATGTGAAAACCGGAAAAGAGAAGGAGGCGTTCTAAGTTTACATGTAGAAAAATGCTCTTCTGTAATTTAGAAAAATAGGGTCTTTGATTGTGGCCAAGCCAGGTCTCCTTTCTAAGTTGATCCAGGATTTGTTCCCTGGCAGGGAAACAGTTCTTTTTCTAAGAAACGCATCAGGGGATAGGTTTTTCTAAGAACCTCTCGCATCTTTGCTGGGTGCAGATGGATCCCCACGTACCTTGAGTTGTTTTGTGTTCATTTTCCTCGGGAAGGGAGTCAGGTGGAACCAGGAGCCCCTGAGACTCCAGCCTGGGTGGGGCTGAGTTTCCACACAGGCAAAGTTGTGACATTTTCCTGAGCACAGTGTTCGTTGCCTCTGGCCAGGCCTTGCTGGCCAAAGACAAGGAAATCTGGGGAGAGCTGGGTTTGTCCCCGCCCCTGTTGGATCATTTCTTCCAGGCCTGAAGGCTGTGGGCTGAAGGAACCGGCAGTTAGGGGTGGTTAGAAAAAGTGAAACACAGGCGGGAGACAAGGAGGAGGCAGGCGATGAGGCCGTCAGACCTGGCAAGGGCCTTCGGAAAACATTTAGTCCAAGGCTCTAGTTTTACAGATACTGAACCTGAGGCTCAGAGAAGGGAAGGGACTGCCCAAAGTCATACACCAAGTTGGTGGCAGAGTGCACCTTGCAGGCCGAGGTGCCTTCTACCACCTCATGCAACATCTGAGAGGTCAGGGTGTGGGTGAGGCTGACTTGTGTGTGGCCTGAGGGCAGAGTTGGGCCCAGCCAGGCGGGTGGGAGTTACAGGGAGAGCTGCCTCAGTTCAGCATGAAAAAGGACTTCTGAAGACTTCGAATTGTGCAGCAATGGTCAGGTGGCCGTGAGTGGAGAGAGCAAGTGGAAGCCATGTGGTTCTGGATGGGTGTGCATCGTAGGGGGCTCCCCATCAAATGGTGAGCTGCACTGTCCTGCCAGAGTCTGCGGCTGCTGAGCTCCTGTCCCTCCAGGGAGGTGGGAGAAAGGGAAGTCACATGCTAGGAGGTGTGATTTAGACATACCCAGGGTCCTCCGGGGCCATCTCTCTGTAGGGGTGTCCAAAGGGGAGGGAAAGAACAATCCTAGGAGATGCAAGAACCCAACCCTCCCAACTCACTGGCAGAACAAGCTGGCAAAGGGCAAGGAAGAAGGACACGTGGCTTCTCTGAGGTCTGACCCCCATGCCACAGGTGCAGAGGAAGAGAATTGGACCTCCTCTCTCCCCAGGGGCTGAGTGCCAGGAAATTCAGGTGCCAGGAGCCCTTCTGGGGTCCCAAGGGCAGTCCCCCCACTTTACATACCCTCCTCCTACTGGTCCAGCCCCAGGCCACAGGCAGTATAGGGTCATCTGGACCCCCTGAGCCCCGGCCCCCCAGTGGGAATACACGACCCGCTTGCAGGAGTCACCGTGTCCCCGTTTAAGCTGACTGAAGTGTGTCTTTAGAGACGTGTGTGGGAATGGGAGGGGTGCTGGAGGGGCACCTTCGACTGTTTCCCAGCACTCGGAGCAGGGAAACAGCAGAAGACGGAAAGGAGGCTTTGTGGGTTCTAGGCCTGGCTTGGCCACAATCACTGCATGGCCTCAGACCTGCTCTCTTGGGTCCCTTACAGACCTCTCGCTTTAAGTCTGTTGGATCCCGGTTCACAGCCCAGGGGGAAAACCTTTCTTGCGGTTGGTGGAAGCGCAGTTCCCGTAGAGGCCGCCAGGGGCCGCTGCCGCGCACAGTCGCGGGGCGTCTTCGGCCTCCCTCGCGCCTCCATCGGGGTCATCTCCGTAGGGCTCCTTCACCGGCAGCCAGAGGAACGAACGCTCCTTAGCCTCCTCTGGCCTTAAATGCTAACTAGCGCGAGCGCTGGGCTCAGGTCCCGGACGATCATCTGTGAGAGGCAGCTTTGCAAAGCCAGCTACAGTTCCCTAGGGAGGCAAGGCTCCAAAGCTCAGGCTAGTCCTGGGCACTGCTTCAGGACCCCACAGATGGAAGGACTGATCCAGCCCGCCGCACGGAAGGGGAAACCGAGGCCCAGGGGGGTAGAGGAAGTGCCAGATGATGTCCCTGAGCCTGTGGCAGGGAGGAGGAGGAGACGTGAGGGTTCATTCCTGTTCTTCATCTCTGGCCAGATCGCTGTCATCTGTGTGGAAGGAAAACCTGAATCCTGCTGTTTGTTCCTTCATGGCTGGGATTACGCCTGGTTTCCATGGAAACTGGCTTTGGACCCTTGGGAGGAAAGTCACACCCTGCCCTGACTGCTCAGATTTTCCTCTGCCTCTGAAGCTGTCTGATTTCTCCTCTCTGCATCCTGGGGAGGGGGCCACTCCAAAACTGCACTTTGGAGTCTGAGCTAGATTTGAGAGAGGCAGGTCAAGGTTGTCTCTCCCTGTCTCTGTTCCTTGGCTCTGTGGGTGTTTAGAGGAAGGGGGAATAACTTCAATCCTTTTTGCAGAGTGAGAGTGGGGCTCCCAAGTGTTGGGGTGCAGCTGAGCCAGACTGGAAAGATTCATATGTGAGAAGATGGGGAAGGGTGATATCACTAGAAGGAATAGCATGAGTGAAGGCAAAGAGAGGGCGAGGGGGAGAATGAGGAGATAAAGCAGAGGGATTCTCGAGTGGAATTTTGCTTTTATGCTGATGGCACTGGGGAGCCATTGAAGACTTTGGAGCTTGTAGTATGAGCAGATAACTGCTAATAGTTACCTAGATAGTGAGCTGCTTGAGTGCACATATTCCAGACTTAGCTCCATGTCTCCAGCACTCCATAGGCACAATGTGGGGGCTTGAGAAATATGATCAAATTCATGATTTGGAAAAGTAAGTTGAAAACCTCCCATCGGAAATGCAGCCATCTCTAAGCATTAATGAAGGGAGAGAATAAGACTGGTCAGATGTAGCCCCAGGAGGTGTTTGAAAGCAGTGGAAATACATAGAATAAATCACAGTGGATGTGGCTCTGAGAGGCCACCTGGTCTAACTCTCTGATGGGGAAACTGAGGTCAGGGAGGGGGAGCAGCTGGCCCAAGGTCACAGACGGAGCCTTGAACCTGAGTCCTGCCTCCCCTTTCTAGGCCTCTTCTTGCCCCATGGATTCATGCCTCCCAGATGGGCTCCCTGGGCCAGCGGACCCAGCATCATTGAGGTGGGAGGGTGCCTGGACTTTCAGGTGATGGATGAGCATGCAGTGAGGTCATTGTGGGATGTCGGACTGGAGCCCAACCTCAGTGACTCTTGCCAGGGCTGCAGACTGTGAGCCTGGCACCTTCGATTCTGGTATGCCTAGGATTTAGTTCAGCCAGCAAACACTTTCTGAGGATCTGCTCAGGGACAGAGCCTGGGTGTGGGGGAGACAGGGAGAAGTGGATCCCAGTTCCTACACTTAAGGAGGTTCCAAGATGGTAGGGTCTGACACCTCTGTGATGTAATGCCATATATGCTACGTAGAGTCAGGGCCAAGTGCAGGAGCAGGAATGCGCAGACTACCTGGTAGGGGGATCCAAGAAAACTTCTTGGAGGAGGTGGTGACATACCCTGAGAAATGTGGAGCAGTTCCTCAGGTGGAGGGAACAGCATACACAAAGTCTTGGAGGTGTAAAAGGTAGGACCCACCTGGGCAACGTGAAACCCCATCTCTACTAAAAATACAAAAATTAGCTGGACATGGTGGCATGCACCGGTAGTCCCAGCTACTCAGGAGGCTGAGGCAGGAGAATTGCTTGAAGCTGGAAGGCGGAGATTGCAGTGAGCTGAGATCGCACCACTGCACTCCAGCCTGGTGAGACTGTCTCAAAAAAAAAAAAAAGAAAGAAAAAAAGAAAAGAAAAAGGTAGGACCCATTCAGAATACCTTGAGTTTTGAGTTTTCCAGTATGGCAACTGCATGGGGAAATAGCAGGGTAACAATAATAGTGAAAGAAAAGGAAGCTACCATTTATTAAGTGCTATGTGTGCTAAGCAGTGTGCTAAACACTTTAGGTATATTATTTTATTTAAGTCACACAACTGTCCTCTAAGAGAGGTATTATTATCCGGGGATAAGTGTGGGCTGCTTCCAAGAATCCTCAGCCTGGAGGGTTCCATGATCAGCCCCCATCAGCATGCTCCACGCCAGTCCCCAATCCCCTCCAAAATGGTGGGATGCCTTCCCACCAGCTGTGATCTCCACCCTCCTCCCTTCCTGCCCAGCACAGAGCCATCCCAGGTCAAGCCCATGGACCCAGTTGCTGGGCCTGTTTGTCTTGGCTCCATGGCTTCTCCCCTCCCTGGTGGCTGCCTGAGCAGGTGGCCCTTCTGCTGGAGGCCAAGGGGAAATGAGCCAGCGGCCCAGGCGCAACCATGAGGGAGCATGGGTCACTCCAGGCCAGGGGTCGTCCCCCACCGTGCCATGCCATGGGACAGTGCATGTGGACGGATGTGGTGGGGGTTGCTGAGAGCGGGGCTGGGCTGCTGGGCTGACTTGGGCTTGCTCTAGATTCATGGCTGGGCTCCCTCTTGGCGGACCTTGTGGAAACAAGGCCTGTGGGCCAGCGCCTATCCATGTGTCCTGTCTTGAATGGCTGAGGCAGAGGGGGCTGGAGGGCAGGCGGGTTAGGAAGGGATCTTTTTTGCAGACTTTGGTTTTTCTAAGCTTATACCTTGCATTTCCCTTGTGTCATCTCATTGAATACCCACGTGGGAAGTGTGCAAGGGCCTCCCCTGATCACCAGGATGACATTACCCGAAGGCTTCGTGTTTGGTAAAGGACAAAGGCGGGATCTCATCACAGCTGTGTCTGAAGTGGAGTATGTTCTCTGCTGCAGGCTGCCTCCTTTGCCCCCTCTCCAGCTGACCAACCACCGGCCAGGATCTGGAGAGGTCGGGGGCTATGGGAGGGCACCCGCTCTGGGACTCATGGTTCCAAGTTTCTGTCTACCCTTGCTTTGCTGCCCCATCTGTCACATCCTGGCTGTGCCCCTGGTCATGGAAGTCTCCCTGAACATCACTTTCCCAGTCTATAAAACAAGGATGTTGGATAGATTCACAAATTTTTGTTTTTAAGCAGGCTGCTGGGCATAAGAATTCCCAGAATTGCCACGCACAAGCCTGGATCTACCAGCCATGGGACGCACTGGGCTGCTTTAAGCAATGAGCCTTCTAAGTCGGAGCCTCTCAGGCCCTTCCCCCAGTGTCCCCTGAACCCCACCTGGCCCTGGAGCCCCCAGAGACCACCACTTGGAAACAAGCCACAGGCTGTGAAGCTCTGGCGCTTTTACTGTCTGTGGCACCAGGAATTTTCCCAGCAGAAAGAGGCTCCCCCTCCTGCTCGCAGCAGGAGAGAGAGAGGAAGTAGAGGAAAAGCTTTTTACTGGATTGGATAAGTGAAGAAGAAAGCAGAGCGATCAGTAGGGTGTTTGCGGTTTTGTTTTGTTTTTATCTTTAAAGCGTGGAGTGGAGAAAAGAAATCTCAGTGGGATGTTTGCTTCTCTTTGTTTCTTTTTCTTCTTTCTTATTTCTTTCTGTACAAAGATAAGCTGTATCTGAGTAAGGGCAAGCAAGAATAGGTTTTATGATTTCTAAAAGTGGATTCAAGCAGTTAATCTCTTTAAAAATATGTAAATGTCTTTGCTTTTCATACTGCGTATATGCTGTAAAATAGAAAAAGTATAAAAGAGTGTCCAGTGAAAAGCAAGTCTCCCAGCCCCCAGCCACCAGCTTCCTTCCCTGGAGACAGCCCCTGGCCCCAGTTTCTTGTGTATTCTTCTAGAGATATTGTAATATATGTATTTAAATATATCTTCTGTATTTAATTTATATTAGCACATATATTTCCAATTGATAGCAATTCAGTTCTGTACCTTGTTACTTTGTCTGTTTTTACATAATACGTCTTGTTGATTGTTTCATTATTAGTACGTAAAGAATCACATCTTTTGAAAGGCTGGCTTGGATTTCACTGTGTGAACCTATCATAATTTATTATTTTCTTAATCATTCCCAAAGATAGAAATTTTAGGTAAATTGAAACCACAACTCAGTGAATATTTTTGTACGTACTTTGTGTTTCACATACGTAACTTTATCTGTTAAAAAAATTCATAGAAGTATGACTGCTGGGTCCATGAGTACATGCGCATTTGTCATTTTGATAAATGTTATCGAATTGCCTCCCACGACGTTATACCAATTTATGTTCCCGTCAGCCACGCAGGAGAGGGCCCGCTGCCTTAAACTCTGCCAACACAGCATATTCCCATCTTTGCCAATCTGATAGGGAAATGGTATCTCTTTGTAATCTTAACTTGTCTTTCTCTCTTTATGAATGAGGTTAAGTATTTTTCATACTTTTAAGAGCCATTTTAATTCCTTTTACTGTGTCTAGAATTTCCTATTCTTTGCCCATTTTCCTTTTGGGTATTCATTTGCTTTGCATATTAGAGAAATTGGTTTGTTGTCTGTGATTTATGTAGCAAATACCATTTCATGGATTTGGGGGTTTCTTTGACATTGTGGGGATTATCATTACTGTTATTTTTTGTTATGCAGAACTCTTTTACTTCTATGTGGTCAAATTTAGCCAGATTTACCAACCTTTTAACTAAAATTAATTTCTGTTTTAAAGCAAGTTGTAAACTAGAGAGGATAAGCATTCAACTGAGAATCAAATCTGAATTCATGGCCAGCAAATACTTTCTTTCTCTCTATTAAGCTTAGTTTAGTCTTTTCTAAAATGAGGGGGTTAGATGCTGGGTGCAGGAGCTCACACCAGTAATCCCGCACTTTGGGAGGCCGAGGCAGGAGAATCACTTGAGTCCAGGAGTTCGAGACCAATGTAGGCAACATAGTGAGACCCTGTCTCTACAAAAAATGGAAAAATTAGCTGAGTGCGATGCTGCATGCCTATAGTCCCAGCCATTTGGGAGGCTGAGAGGTGGAAGGATCATTTGAGCCTGTAGGTCGAGGCTGCAGTGAGCTGTGATCATGCCTCTGCATTCCCACCTGGGCAACAGAGCAACGCTCTGTCTCATTTAAAAAATAAAAATAAAAAAAGAGGGGATTCGACAATATGTACAGATTCATTCGTTCATTCATGCGCTCCTCAGCCCTGGGCTGTTACCGAGAACACAGATGGCCCAATGGGAAGAGAGACAAGTGACCCAATAGTAACACACAGGGGCTATGATAGAGGACCCCAGTGTGCACGGAGAGGGCTTCTAATGCAGTCCCCAGAGGGGATGGTGTGGGTGCAGGAGGTGAAGCGAGATTTTAGGGGAAACGAGGCCTGGGCTGATAAGTCGGAGTCATTCAGGCAAAATAACTGGGCTGGGCTGGGGCAGATGGCAGAGAGGAAAGCATTCCTGGCAGGGGTGGGAGGCCCTGGGACAGCACGGGCCACTCCAGGGACTGTGTCAGGCGTGTCAGGGAGTAGGGAGGGCAGCTGGGTCCTGCCACAGAGGGCCTCTTGGGCCAGGTGGCAGTAGCCTGGTCAGCCCAGCCCTGAGGGCCATGAATAATCATATTTCACAGAAGGCTTGTAAGCAGGACAGCAACAGGATCAGATGTGCCCTTTTGTCGAGGGAGGGTTAATTATTTTTGTAAAAATTGTGTGAAATATTTTCCATGAAAGTTGCCGTAAAGAAAAATACAAGGAATGCTTATTTGAATACCACCTAAACAATTAACACCGTCACTCCAGGCGAAAAGCCCCATGGACCTCTCCCAAATCGCATCTCTCTGCCTCCCCTAAATGTTGGCAAGAATACGCTGCTGGTGGGTGTGCAACATGTCACAGTTGCTTCAGAAAACAATTCTGCAACATTCAGGAAAGTTGCAGGTGCACATACCCATATTATCCAATAATTCTACTTCCAGCTGGGGGAATTACCTGCACAGGTAAGCACGAGGAGATGTGTATAAGGGAGTCCGTGGCAGTATCCTTTGTAATATTGATGGAAACCTCACTTTCCACCAACAGAAATGTGAATCAACCCATTGTGGCTTCTTTATACTGCAGAGTACTGTTGTGAAAATATAAGGTCAAGTCTGGATGCAGTAGCTCGTGCCTGAAATCCTAGCACTTTGGGAGGCCAAGGCTGGCGGATCACTTGAGCTCAAGAGTTCAAGACCAGCCTGGCCAACGTGGCAAAACCATGTTGAAACAGATAGAGTTGTATCAGGTGACCTCTGAGGTTCTTTTCTAAACCAGCAAGTCTAGGATGATGATGATGATGATGATGATGGTGATGATATCTACCTTTTATTTTCTTTTTTTGAGACAAGGTCTTACTCTGTCACCCAGGCTGGAGTGCAGTGGCGTGATCTTGGCTCACTGCAGCCTTGACCACCCAGGCTCAAGCAGTCCTCCCACCTCAACCTCCTGGGTAGCGGGTACTACTGGTACACACCACCACTACAGGTGCACACCACCTGGCTTTTTTTGTTGTTGTTTTGTAGAGATGAGGTCTCACTATATTGCCTAGACTGGTCTTAAACTCCTGAGCTCAAGTAATCTTCACTCCTTGGCCTCCCAAAGTGTTGGGATTGCAGTTGTGGGCCACAGCATGTCCAGCTATGATATACACCATTTTTTAAGCATTTCTCATGTGCCAGCTCTTTGTATTATGTCCTTTAATCCTCACAGTGATCCTCTGGGCTAATTACTCACCTTCTTTTAAATTTAATTTTAAACATAGATAGCATAAAATTTGCCATTTTAACCATTTAACCACCAAGTGCCTCATATTATTCTTTATACTGTATTTTTTGTTTAACCTAAATATTTCATAGTAATTGAGGTTAGTGCTGGCAGTGAGCAGCCTTCTCTGTGCGTGTTGTGGAGTCAGGGTAGGGGCATGGCAGTCAGGGTGTCTCCCTCTCCCAGCCACCAAGTACATGTGGGAAATTTGAGTTCCTGGACCCCCTGGAGTCTTGACTGCATCCTTCTTGCTGCTGAAGGGTCACTGATATGGTAGGCAGTCACTGATATGATATGGAAGGGTCACTGATATGGTAGGTGGAGCCCCACCCACAGCCCCCATAGAGACTCCCCGATCTCAGTGAGGCTGCGGCAATGAATCAGCCAGAAATCACACCAGCCATAGCTCGAAAATGTCTTGCCTCTTACTAGCTGGGTAACCTTGGGCCAGTCAGCTCATCTTTCCAAGCCTCAGTTTTTCATCTGCAAAATGGGATAATAGCAGTTAATGTCCAGGGCTACTGTGAGGACTAAGTAAAATTATGTATGAAAACCACGTTGTTATTCCACTTTATAAGAGAGCTCAAGGGCACAGAGGCAGGTTCCCATGTCAGCCTCACTTTCCTGGTCAGTGCTGCAGGAGTGATCATCCCTGCCCATTGACCTCTGGAGGTCGTTCAGTGGATATAATAAAAATAAAGAATAGTGAATGTTTGTTGCATTGCTACTGTTACTGACCAGGGGTTTCCATGGACGGTCTCATTTAGTCATTCTTTTGGAGCTCATTCTAGTGCCTTGTATGATAGAGGAAGACACTCAGACTTGGAGTGGTTCAGTGACTCACTCGAGGTCACACAGCTACTTAGCTGTGTCTAGTAAGACAGTGGCAAGTTGGGTAAACTGGAAAATAGGCTGATTCCTCAGATAGGGCTTTTCTTAGAGGGGCCCTCCAGTGTTTGGGGTTTTCTCTGGAGACCAAGTCCCCAGACACTACTCAGGTTCTCAATGGCCTCTGGCCTTTGGCTGTAACCCACACAGCCACCAAGTGAGTCTGCCCTGCCCTCTGGCCTCTGGAAGAGGACACCGCTCGATTCTGATCCTCACTCATTTCAGGCCTCCTTATCTGGTTGAATCCTCAGGATCCGGCTTCTCTTCCGAGGCCAAGAGGTGTGACTTGTCTGTTGTCCTGGCTGCAGAGGTCTCATACCCCTCTCCCTGGGACCTGCCTTCCTAGCTCACTGCTGGTACCTTGGACATCAACTCAGGAGTGGGTGCATGTTGCTGCAAGCCATTCTGCAGTCTTTTCCTGAGGAAAATAGTTGGACGCACCAATATTCTCGAGCCTGGGTCCTTTTCAGGACACCATAATGGAGCTCAGGCATTTCTCCCAGCCAGGTGTGGCGGCATAGTCTCTGGGGTCAGATGCTCTGGGTTTGAAACCTGTGTGCAACTTACCTTAAGCAAATTTGTTCATTTCTCTAAGCCTCAGTTTTCTCGGAAGTAAGAGGGGAATAAGAGTACCTAACCTCATTGGCTTGTTGTAAGGATTACACAAGCTACTGTATGTCTAATGTATGTACAGAGCTTAGAGCAGGGCCTGGTACAGAGAGAACTTAGGGAACGTGGATGATGGTGGTGGTAGTGGTGATGGTGATGATGATGATGATGATGACAATGACACAAATTTCAGTTGTCCTGAGGCTTGGGAACACTTCACCCTGTCCCTGATTTTCCCCTTACACTTGCTTAAGGTACTTAAACAATAGACCTCATTCAAAACAAAACAAACCTATCCATTTTTTTTTTTAAGGGCTGTCACTCTGTCAGCCAGCCTGGAGTGAAGTGGTGCGATCTCAGCTCACTGCAACCTCTGCCTCCTGGGTTCAAGAGATTCTCCTGCCTCAGCCTCCCAGGTAGCTGGGATTATAGGCATGCACCAGCACGCCCAGCTAATTTTTCTATTTTTAGTAGAGATGGGGTTTCACCATGTTGGCCAGGCTGGCCTTGAACTCCTGACTTCAAGTGATCCACCCACCTGGGCCTCCCAAAATGCTGGGATTACAGACATTAAGCCACCATGCCTGGCCCCTATTCAGTTTTATAGTGGGGGAAAAAATCTCCAAATTGATGGGGGAACATCATGTATTCTAGGGATTATTCATAAGTGTTTTCCAAACTGCAGGTCATGAACCATTAGTTCAGCCCACTAAAATCAATTTAGTAGTTCATTTCCAGCATGTTTAAAAAAAAAAAAAAAAAAGAGTAATTAAATGGAAAAAACATATTTGAGGGCCTGGTGAGTATTAAGTCAATAATGTTTTATGAAACTTTTGTTTGTTTACACTTTTATATTGGGTTGCAATGTAAATACATTTCTTATTGTGAGTCATTGTCAAAAACATTTGAAAAACAACCATTTCGGAACTACAGTTTCAGTGGGGTTCCTGAGTGATCTTGTTTCATCTGTGACTGCGTTTATTCCTCATTTTCAAGCATAGTGGAATACACCTGTAAAGCATGACCTCTCTCTCCATCCCTGCAGAGTCGGCTTCCCAGGGTCACCTGGACCTCACACAGCTCATCGGTGTCCCGCTGCCCTCCTCCGTATCCTTTGTCACAGGCTATGGTGGCTTCCCAGCCTACAGCTTTGGGCCTGGTGCCAACGTCGGCCGCCCAGCCAGGACCCTCATCCCATCCACCTTCTTCAGGGACTTCGCCATTAGCGTCACGGTGAAGCCCAGCAGCACCCGCGGCGGCGTGCTCTTTGCCATCACTGACGCCTTCCAGAAGGTCATTTACCTGGGCTTGCGGCTCTCGGGTGTGGAGGATGGCCAGCAGCGGATCATCCTCTACTACACGGAGCTGGGCTCCCATGTGTCCCAAGAGGTTGCCGCCTTCTCGGTGCCCGTGATGACCCACAGGTGGAACCGCTTCGCCGTGATTGTCCAGGGTGAGGAAGTGACCCTCCTCGTGGACTGTGAGGAGCACAGCCGCATTTCCTTCCAGCGGTCCTCCCGGCCTTTGGCTTTCGAGTCCAGCGCTGGAATCTTCGTGGGCAATGCTGGAGCTACAGGGCTCGAGAGATTTACCGTGAGTCAAAGTCCCACTCCAGGCAGATCAGGGAGGTGGATGGATACAGACTCACCATGCAGTAAATGGAGCAACTGTTATTGTTATTATTTTATTCTTATGTCCTCCAAGAGGCATACATGTTATGGTGAGAAAGAACACTAGGCCTGGAACCCCAAAACCTAGATTTCCATCCTCAGTTTTCAACTCAGCTTGTGGATTTGAGACAGTTATCTGAATTCTCTGATCCTCTCTGTTTTCTTATCTGTAAGTGGAGATAAGAAAACCTACCCCACAGGCTTCTAAGTCAAATAAGCTAACCTGTGTGAAAGCACTTTGTACATTTTAAGATTTTATATAAAAGAGCCAGGTTTGTCATATCCCTGACTGGTTTGATCTTTGGATATGGGTGACAGTTGCACTTAAGTAATTTCTGAAAACGTGGGATACCCCAGAATACCAGAGTGAGAGGTAGCTTCTCTCTCCTTTTGGGCAATATGCACTTAAAAAAAAAATTAAACTGGCTGGGCATGGTTGTTCACGCCTGTAATCCCAGCACTTTGGGAGGTCCAGGCGGGTGGATCGCAAGGTCAGGAGTTTGAGACCAGCCTGGCCAATATGGCGAAACCCCATCTCTACTAAAAATACAAAAATTAGTCGGGTGTGGTGATGGACGCCTGTAGTCTCAGCTATGTGGGAGGCTGAGGCAAAAGAATCGCTTGAACCCGGGAGGCAGTGGTTGCAGTGAGCCAAGATCCCGCCATTGCACTCCAGCCTGGGTGACAGAGCGAGACTCTGTCTCAAAAAAAAAAAAAAAAAAAAAATTAACTGACTTTACTATCAAAATGGGCTTTTATGAACAAGGCATTCTGAAGATTGCTAGGTTATCACAGTTATTCATTTAGGCAGCATGTGTATTTACGAATGCCTCACTGGTGAACAGGACAGTCCTGCGGGGTGGAGCTTGGGTTATTTGGAGTTGAGTGGAAGACACTGGAGAATGCTAAGAAATTAAAATCTGATGGGCAGTTTTTAATTGCTCACTTTGGGGGCCTTGTGGAGAGGAAGCTGTCAGATGTGGGGAGAGGGGTTGAGAGTGGAGGTAGGGAGGCTGTGGCAGCCCTTTTTGGGACTAGGCCTTCAAGCACAGAAGCTTTGAGCTATAGGGGAAAGAACTTTCTGGGAGAGGGAGATGTGTGTTTCAGGGCCTGCCACTGACAAGCCGGGGACCTGGACATAGGAGGCTGCTGTGGTGTCCACACTTGAACGCAGTGCTCCCCAAGGACCTGTCTGGCCCAGGGGTCAGTATGATACTGGCCCAAGAAGAGTCCCCTCATAACTGAGAGTGGGCCAGGAGGTGGCCTGGCTTTGTCATTGAGGCCACAGGCAGTACCTCCTCATTCCCATGCTTCTACTTGTTCTTCTCCATTACAAGAACAATCATGTCTTCCACTGGCCGTCATGCTGTGAACATGCACACCGTGGCTTCTGATCCTGTCTTTTCCCCCAGGGCTCCATCCAGCAGCTCATTGTGCACCCTGACCCCAGGACTCCCGAGGAGCTGTGTGACGCTGAAGAGTCGTCGGTGAGCTCCCCCGTACCCCACAGTGGGCCTTGCAACCCAGCATCCGGGCGGCCTGGGGAGGGCTGGATGCCCAGACAGTGGCGTGGAGTTTTTGAAACCTCTCATTTTGGCAAGTGCTGCCTCGAGTCCTATTTTGGGCTTTTGGCGTGTTTTCACTTTTGAAAGAGCTTCAGCCATCTCTGGTGCAGGGAGCTGTGTTTCTTATAAGGTGTCAGGATCTTCCATGGCTGTGGCCTTCAGTGGCCTGCTTTCCAGCCTTCTTGCCAAAAAATGGTGTCAGGATTCTAAAATCAAAGTTAAAATGAGATATTCTGGGAGTAAATTCCTATAAAAACAATCCTCAACTTAGCTTTTATGCTTGGCAAATGAATCCACTCCTAAGCTGGGGATGGAGTGGTAGGGAGGAGGAAAAAAAAGATAACTCCTTCCACCCTCCCTCCTTCCCTTCCTCTAAGGGTGGACTGAGCACCTGCTGGGTACCATTCCTGGGCAGGTGCTGGAGATAAAGGAATAAACTGGGAACTGTCCCCCGCTCAAGCTGCTCATACACACTCCCATACCCAAATACGATGACAGAGCTGAGCGTGATGGGAACTCGGGAGGTCCACAAACCCAAACTCAACGTGTCAGGTGGGAGCAGGAAGAGAAAAGAGGAGGAACTCGAAGCGAGTTAAGGAGCAGGTAATGCCTGACCAATGACAAGCAAGGGTGAGGCCTCCCAGGGAGAAGGGGTCCCAGGAGGCAGTCAGAGGTGAGCAGAAGATAGCACATTCTGCAATTCCTATTGTTCTTTGGGTGGCATCAACCCCACAACAGAACACAAATTGATTTTGTTAACTTCGTAAAAAACAAAATGCTGTCGATTCCAATAGAAAGCCCAAGGGGTGGAATTTGGGCCCATGAGAAGGCCTGTGCTCCGTGAGCCAGTGGTCCCAGGCTGACAGTCATGTGATGCTTCGTAGCAAAGTCTCACGTTCGCCTCTGCATTGCCATTAATACTGAAAAAGCAGAAACAACCCAACAGTCCAAGAATAAGGGATTGGTTACAAAATCACGGCCCTCGGGCTCCTTGTCTGCCTTTAGGAGGCTAATTAATTAGAAAGACTAGGTAGCGACAGGAAGTCATGCTTCGGCTGTAACGGTTCCCAGAGCAACATTCCAATGACAGCCTCACAAAGGTTGGGAGAGTGGTGGGGACCTGGATAGAATGAAAGTTGGTATGTTAAAGAGAGTGTGAAATGATTGTGTATTTTGTTTGAGTAATAAAATGTGGAAGGAAATAAAATGAATAACCAGGCCGGAGCAATAACTCATGCCTGTAATCCCAGAACTTTGGAAGGCCGAGGTGAGTGGATCACTTGAGGTCAGGAGTTCAAGACCAGCCTGGCCAACATGGTGAAACCCAGTCTCTACTAAAAATACAAAAATTAGCCAGGCATGGTGGCATATGCCTATAGTCCCAGCTACTCCTGAGGCTGAGGCAGGAGAATAGTTTGAACCCAGGAGGCAGAGTTGGCAGTGAGCAGAAATCATACCACTGCACTCCAGCCTGGGTGATAGAGTAAGAGAGACCCTGTCTCAAAATAAATAAAGAAATAAAACAACCAACCAAGCATGCACACTGCACATACACTGTCTCCTTAACCCCATTCTGTCTCTGCCTCTGATAGATGCACACACACACACACACGTCGTTCCTCTATAGGAGAGCTGGTTTGTCAGTTTTTGTGACTTTCCCAGTTGTTCAACTCTTATGGGCCCTGCCTGCTCTACCCAGTATGTGGCACGGCTTGTCTCCACACAGGCATCTGGAGAAACCAGCGGACTGCAGGAGACAGACGGAGTAGCTGAGATCTTAGAAGCCGTCACCTACACTCAAGCCCCGGTGAGTACTGGGATGCTGTGCCATGTGATCTTGGTCAGCTTTTAGCAGGCTGAGAATTACTGGAGGGGGCTCAGAGCCCTGGGTCTGACCTCTCTGTTTTCAGACCTGTGAGCTTAATCGTTGACTTATCTGGGGAGGTCAGGAAAGTCCCAGCCAATGGGCATTTTGCAGTATCCTCAAGTGAACTGGAACACCAGCTACCTCAGTGCCACCCTGTGCTTGTGACCATGAGAGGGCTGTCAAGGGCAAATGTTGTGCTCTTTTGCTGTGTAGCCTTGGGTAAAAACCCTGTGACCCTGGGTAACTTACTAAACCACTCTGAACCTCGACTCTTCTTCCAAGAATGGTGATTCTAACAGTCCTATCTCATAGGGTTCTTTCCAGGGTTAGATGATGAAGTGCAGGGACAAGCCTTAGCCCAGTACCTGGCACGAGGGAAATGGCCCTGAACGATGGCTGTCTTACATTTGCTCAGGGCTCCAGCTGTGAAAACACAGTCAGACCTT
This sequence comes from Cebus imitator, assembly GCF_001604975.1. Classification (NCBI taxonomy): domain Eukaryota; kingdom Metazoa; phylum Chordata; class Mammalia; order Primates; family Cebidae; genus Cebus; species Cebus imitator. The sequence goes on along the minus strand of NW_016107366.1, from coordinate 7,041,631 downwards.
CAGTGTTGTGAGTCACAGAGTCCCCCAGGGAGCTCACTTCTGGCGAACGAGAAAGGCAATCCTAACTTCCAGTGGCCTGGACCTCCTCCTTCCTGGGAATGCACCCTGTGGCTGAGACATGGAAGTGGTTTTGAAAGCACTGAGTCAGATTGTGGGGACACCCAGAGCCCATTTTTAATGAAAACAGCAAGCAGCAGCAGAGTCACTAAACACAGCAGAGCTTCAGCCGTCTCCTTGCCTGGTCAGGCTACTCTCTAAGCTCATCTCTAATGGAAGAAATCAGGGAGATGGAAATAAGGCAGTGGCTGGAGATTCCATACCTCAGGCAGCAAGGCTGTGGATGCAGCAGAATGGAACTATAGACTGTTAGCACTGGAGGGACTTAAAAGTCCTTCTGTACATCTCCTTCTGTATAGAGGAAGACACTGACTCCAGTGTGTATGGGCAGGACCGGGGTAACAGCACGAGTCTCCTGATGCCCATCCATGGGGTCACGGCCTGGGTGGTGTTGGACAATTCCATCCCCAGGATGGCGGCCAACTCTTGGCCAGCTGGCATGGAGGAAGTCAAGGATCCAAGGTGCCTGCCTACCTGGTGATTGGGGAGGGCAGCTGTTCTGGGTGGTGTGGCTATCCTGTGTGCCCATCAGCCCTTGGCCATCCCACTGGCATGCCCCGACCTGGGGCAGCAGGGTACAGAGTGGACTTCACATCTGATGCTGCCCTGTACCATTTCACAATTCACAGCGAGGCCAGCTCAGGCAGAGGTGCCAATAGCCCAAGGTGGCTCCAAGAGAGGGACAGGAAAGGGGAGTGGTGCTTGAGCCTGAGGTGATCGCAGAGACAGGAGTAGGGCAGAGAAGCTTGAGAGGGGCACTGGAGCCAGACAGCTTTGAACAGAGGTAGGGAAGTGGGAGGAGAAGGAAGAGAACTGGCATTTCTTGACACCTCTGTGTGCCTGGGGGCTGTTGTATACATGACTTCACTTTTATTTCTTGCCACCCTGCAAGGTAGGTGGCATCAGCCCCATTGTGCAGATTCAGAAAGGAGGTTAGGCAGCACTGCCAGGGTCACAGGGTTGTGAAGTCAGGACTCAAGCCAGGCCCCACTGACTCCCTGGCCGGGGACTCTCCCCAGGACTGTGGCACTGCAGGCACCAGGGCAGATGTGGGGCACGTGTCAGCCAAGGGGGGCTGTGAAATCAATCCCCAGACTATCTGGAGAAGTGAAAAAGAAAGAGTTGTTCTTGATTTGATGGACTTGGTGTCCTCTGGGGAACCTCAAGCACTTTCTTTCCTGGATTCCCCAGCCCCACTTTCCTCAGTGGTTTTACAGGAATTGGTACAAATCGGTGTTCCACCAAGCATGAATCCCAGCTGTGCCACTTACTAGCATTTCACCTCGAGCAAGTGACTTAAGCCCTCCAAGGCTCAGTTTCCTCCTTGGTTACAGTAGAACGGATCTGCCTCACAGGATTAGCGTGAGAATTAGATGAATTGCCCTGTGCAAAACACTTGGCTAGTGCTAGCTGTTGCTATTGTTGACGGATGGGTTTGTTGCGAGGATTAAGGAGGCGATGCGATGTGTCAGAGCCCAGCTCAGGGCTGGACTCGGCACCGGGCATAGTGCAGAGGCCTCGATCCTCCTGGGGCCTCCTGGTTGGCTGGTGGCTGGGGCTGATAGGCATGCCAAACCCCTGTGGCTGCCTTCAGTTAGAAAGGGGATTCCCCTGGGCTGTGCCTCCAGACCTGGCGGTCCTGACCTTAACCTGCCTGTTCTCTGTCATCAGAATGCTTTCCCTCTCCGCCTGACTGTCTATGCCACTGTTCATGCTCTCCACGTGCTTCCATTTTCTTTAGTCTCATTTGCAGAGAGTTGTTAGGGGTCTCTTCTGCATAGGAGAGCACTGGAGCAGTGGGGACGGTTACTGAACACCACCCAGCCTGAAGGTGGCAGAGCCAGGTCTTCTCCTCAGGGTCCAGGGTGCACTCCATCATGCCACCCCTGAGCTGGGGACTTCCCCCTTTTAACGTCTCCTGGAAGGGCTTTATGGCTTTTTTCGGCAGCCACCCTCCAGGACGGGGAATTTCCCTCTTCGGCTCAGACAGTCCCCCCTTGTCTGTCTGGCTTCTTTCTTGGAATGAATCTCACTTCCTCATCCTCACCCTTTCCAGCCTGCCACCCTTTGAGACACCAGCTGTCGCCAGTGAACTGAATTGCAGACTTTCTGAGTGGTCAGGGACTAAAAAGACTGCCCCTCCTCGCCCTCTTCCCCATTTAGGGTAGGGGTCCCTGCGATCCAATTCTTTGCGTTTTCAGAAAGTTCTATGCTGTTGAAATTAACAACCCTATGGTTCTCAGCCCTGGCTGTGCATCAGAGTCATTTGTGTGTAAGTGTGTGTCGGGGGGTGGGGGCGGCGTGGGGGGTGTGGGGAGGCACTGTGAGTGCAGGTTGGTCTTTAAAAGCAGATTCTTGCCGGGGAAGCAGACCTGGATGTTCAGCTTCAGTAGGTCTGGAATGAAAGATCCTAGAATCTATATTGACAAAAAGCTCCGCAGGTGACTCTGGTCCTCAGCCAGGGCCTCTTTTCCAACCACACCCAGATGCTCACAGTCCCCTGGACAGACCGAGCACTTTCTCCCCTCCATGGCGCCTTAGTTCCTGTGGTTTGGTTTGCCTGGAGGGGTCCTCCCAGCCCCCCTTTCTGCCTGGCAAGTTCCTACTTAGCCTGCAGGATCCAGTCCACATCCTCTCCTAGGAGGCCGTTATTTAGCGAAGCCCCCTCCTCACACTTGGCTCTCACTCCCACAATCCCATGCGTCACACCGAATCGTGGTTTGCTGTATCTGGTCCTCCTCCATCATTTGACAGCTTGAGGACAGACACACTGTCTTAGTTATTCACTTCTGTGTCTCCAGGGCTCAACCAGGAACCTGGCACACAGTAGGGCCTCTGGAAATAAGTGTAGAAGGAGTAAATCTGATTGTGTGGAGATGATCCTGGGCTCAGCAAATTGCAACATTTTTAATAACAAGTCTTTGGACTTGAGATTCCCATTTTGCCACAGGCCACACTGGATCCCCATCCACGTTGACCTCTAAAAATCAAAGCCACCTACTTAAGGCAGGTCCCCTTATCCTCGCTTCCGAGGGTCAGCTCACTAGAATCTTGCCCTGCCCTTGCAGGGGGTTGGGATGCCTTGTTGAGAGTTTGACAAAAGAAGTTTTTGGCTGAAGGTGGGATGGATCCCACCTTCAGCCACCCTGAGTTACAGAGCTCAGCCCACCATCCCGTTGTCTTCCTGTGTTTCCTGAACCCTCGACTGCCTGGCCTGCTTCATCCCAAAGCCCAAATGCCTTATAGAGCACCTTTGCTACCAGCCACCTGCAGCCTTACTCCAGACTAGAGAGGAGCATTCCGGGGCTTGAGCATTGGTTCCTGAACCAACGATGGAGTGCCTTCAGCCCTGATCCCTCACAGGGAGAGGAGAGGAACTTCTTGGGCAGGGGTCTTTATCTACCCTGCTAGATGAACATCCATCTGGGTGAAATGGGGACATCCCACCTGGTCTTGTTCACAGTCTTCCCTGGGGAGGTGCCTGCTTTCTGTTCCCACCGTTGCCGTCATTCCTGCCTTGTGGACTTCCTTAGTGCCACCCCCAGTCACCTGGCATAAGCCTCAGCTCCCCTGGTCCATGATCATACTGCCAGCAATGTGGACTCCCTCAGACACACAGCTGACCCCACCACACCTTAACCCAATGCTCCCCAGTGGCTGCCTGTGGCCCTTGGGTTCAAGCCCATTCTTCTTCCCATAGAACCAGCACCCCCTGTCCCCCACCTCCCTGGGCTCTGTTCTGCTGCTTTCCTCCTCAAGCCCTGGGCTCTTGCCAAGCTCAAGTTGCCAGGCCCTGACCTCCATCAATCCTCCACCCCTATGTTCTGAAACCTGCTCATGCTCCAAGGCCCAACTCCTTAAAGCATTTCCTCCCACCTCCAGCCAGAAGATTCTGCAGTACAATAGAATCCATTGTGATTGTCTCTGGGTGTTAGGACTCAGCGTGATTTCTCTTTTTGCTCATCTGCATTTACAGTGTTTTCAGTAATGAATAAAGGTGTACTTAGCCCTTCATTGTTTTTTCTATTTCCTGCCTTTGCGTAGTTCTTATTGTCCTCATTTTTACAGAGAAGGAAGCTGAGGCTCAGTGAAGCTCCATGACTTGCCCAACGTAACTGAGCTTATAAGTAGAGAGCTGGGATTTGATCCAGGTCTGACTGTAAGAACTGAACTATTAAATTCTAAATTATGGGGCTTCTAAGAATCTTCCTTGTTTGATGGACAGCAAATCAGAAATTTATTGATTTGCTAGATTCTGGCATTAAGGAAGTAACCTTTTGTTATTAGTCAGGATAGGTAAGTGATGCTGCAGTAACAAATTAACCTCAAAATCGTAGTGCCTTAACAAAACAAAGATTGGTTTCTTGTTCATACCAGGAGTTCAACACTGATCAGCAGGATTCTTCCATGCACCGCCGCCCGCCCCGCCCCCACCAGCCTCTTGAGCTTAGAAAGTGATGAGGCTGTGTCAATGCTGACAAGCCCTGTGTCTCATGAGCTGCTGCTTGGGTCTAGGGGTGATGTCATGACTTTTGGAGCTCATGCCAGGATTTCTGCCTAGATCTCTGAAGTGCTGTGTGTTTCTGTTGGGTTTTCGTTTGTTTTTCTCTAGTTGGTAAAGTGGGTTGAGATACTGACTGGCTTTGGGAAAGCTATATAGATGCTGAAGCTTCCTTGGAAGGAACCATCCCATCTTTCATTTTCATGGGTGTTTATGACTAGTGCCCATCTGGCATTGAATTTGTATGCAGTTTATTGAGTGCAGCCTGGTTCATTCATTTGTTCATTAATTCATTCAATCATTCCCTCATCTAACAGATCTTTACTGGGCACCTCGTCTGGCTGGCCTGGGATTTGGGAATCACAGAAAGGTAGTCCCTGTGCTCGGAGAGCTTTGACTGAGATGAATAGTCTCACTGTCAACTGAACAGAATCTAATGCTCTCTAGCAGGCACCTCTTTTAGGCCCTGAGAGGTGTAGCCATTGCCCAGGTACACGCCAGGTGGGGCCAGGCTTTCCCCTTGGTATATTCAGCATCCTGTGGATTATTATCTTCTCCAGTGAATTCACTGTCATTTCTTCTGCTTTACTGCCAAGTAAATCATTTTGCATCTAATTTCCCCCCCTTCAGCCCGAAGAAGCAAAAGTTGAACCCATAAACATACCTCCAACTCCATCCTCCCTCACTGAGGACATGGAACTTTCTGGTGAACCTGTACCTGAGAGGACCCCGGAAATCACCAACATGGGCATCCTCCAGCACAGCAGCCCAGAACAAGGCAAGTCCGGATGCACATGCCTACATAGTGGCCTTTTATTGGGTGATTACTATGTGTCCAGCCAGGGCCACGTATGTGACATACAGCATCTCATTTAACCATCCCCCCAACCCTTTAAGAAAGGGTGAGAACCACCCTCATTTTACAGACAAGATGAGGAAATTGAGCCACGGAGAAATTAAGTAACCCAGCCAGGAGCAAACGGCTTGTGAATGGCAGAGCTGACGTTTGATCTCAGGTAGCAGAGCTTCTGACCCCCAGATCTGGAGCTTTTAACTCCCAGACTCCACTCCTTCTGGGGTTTAACAGAAAAGTTTAAATAATCCTGCTGTTTGTTGAATCCCTTCGGTGTGCCAGGTGTTTGGCTATTTTGTCTCCAACACTGACAGCATACCTCCTACTCGGCAGTACTAGCTACTGTTTTCTAGGTGGAAAAATCAAACACTTAGAAGAGCTAAGTCCAGAGTCCCCACCCTTTCTGACTTTTGCCACAAACACCCCAACTTTCAGAGGATCAGCTAAACTCCGTTGTGGCACAAGTGAGAAGCCGATGGCCAGAGAGAGGCTGGTTACCCAGCAAGGCAACAGTAGCACCTAGGAGGACAGCTGGTCCCCTGGCTGCCCGTCCAGAACTCTGGCCCCTGCCTCTTGTCCCCTGACCTGTGCAGAGGAGCACTGACAAAAGCCCAGACGTGAAACACTAGCCCCCAGGCACTCGCTTGGCATATGCCCAAACCCTGAAATTGCTTGTGGTTTCTGCCATTTCACAGAGGGGCTGTCACTTCAGACTGAAGATGTGGGTACCAGATCACTCCTGGCAGCACTGTTCTTAGGAATGAAAACAACCCAAACTGCCCGCAGTAGGGATTGGTTGGGCAAATTCTATTTCATTCATACATATAGCCCTGACACTGGTGATACAGAAAATTTAATGACCCGGGGACATGTTTGTAATATGATCCCCCAAAAAAGCAGATTCTAAAACGATGTGTCTATGACCCTAATTTTGAAAATATGTTATTTATATCTATTTACATATAGCTATGTAGAGCGATGTGTGTGTGTGTGTGTGTATTAGATACACCACATATTAGATGTAATATTCATCAAAATGCTATGAGCAGTTATCTCTGGGTGGTAGGATTGTGGATGGTTTTTACTTTATTGTACTTCTGTATTTTATTAATACAAGTCTTCTACAATAATATTTATCACCATCCTTTTTGCTTCTGCCATCAGTTAATACGTGTTATTTTAACAACTAAATCTGGGGAGTCTGTGGGTCAGAGAAGGTATAGAGTATTGGACAGAAAAAAAATGCAGGATGATTTAATAACGTCATGACACAGCCAAGGCAGGGAGTTGCTGTGGAAATACTGCCCGCTGGGGAGAGTCAGACAGTTTGGAAGGCGGCCCTGCTCAGCCCCCTATTTGCTGTCGGCCTGGGGCAAGTTTCTGATCAGTTTCCAAGCTTCAGATTCCTTAGCTGTCCTCTGGGAGTGTGAACAATCCCCACTGCTGGGTGGATGAGAGGGCTGAATCTAGCCGCAGTTGTGGAAGTGGTTTCTGAATTGCGAAATGCTTTTCTCAGGGGTGGAATTAGGATCTCTGAGCAAGGGGCAAGGCGAAGGGGCTGGGGCGAGGGCTTTCCTAGACTGAGGAGATGAGGTCCACGTGGGGACCGGCTCCAATCCCAACGGCGCTTCCCTGACACCATCTTGGCCCATAGAAGGGGCCACCCCACCTCCTTCATCGCAGAAGTCAGGTCTTGGAGGCCAGGCAACCGGCTGCTTGCACGGCACCCCCTGGTGGTCAGAGCAGGGAGGACGAGCTTGCGTGACCCGTGCTAGCTGCTGTTCCATCACCGGGTGGGACAGGAGTGGGGAGGGGGGACAGAGTCCTGTGGAGGATTTGGCACCTCCCCCAGCGTGACTGTGACATGGGACCTGCGTAAGCACAGCGTGTGTGGGAAGAGCTGGCCTGGGGAGAGGCTGACCTGGCTTCAGGGCCCTTCCCAGCCTCAGCCTCATTCCCAGGGTTAATACAGGGGTGTTAAGTGTGGATCCGGCAGGACACACCTGCCATGGGGTGATAGTGCGGAGGCTGAAACCGTGAGATTCCCACTCAGGATCTGCCCACCTGCAGGAAGGTGGTGGGAGGGGTCCCGGTGTGCAGGACAGGTGGACCAGCAGGAGGGTTACTGGAGGGAGAGCATGGGACACACTTGCCATGGGCCCAGCCATAATAGGCGTGCAGTCATGGTAGCACAGCTTCTTCTATTTTTTTTTCTTTTGAGACGGAGTCTTGCTCTGTCGCTCAGGCTGGACTGCAGAGGCACAATCATGGCTCACTGCAGCCTCTGCCTCCCAGGCATTAGCTCCTTGTTTGCTTATTTCAAATGCCTCAGGCTCCTGAACAGCTGGATCTACAGGTGCATGCCGCAATGCCGGGCTAATTGTTTTGATTTTTAGTAGAGATGGGGTCTCATTATGTTGCCCGGGCTGATCTTGAACTCCTGAGCTCAAATGATCCCCCCACCTCAGCTTCCCAAAATACTGGGATTGCAGGCATGACCCACCATGCCCAGCCAATGAATAACTTTTCTTTGTTTCAAAATTACATTTGCTTTTTTTTTTTTTTTGAGATGGAATCTCACTCTGTCACCTAGGGTGGAGTACAATGGTGCAATCTTGGCTCACTGTAATCTCTGCTTCCCAGGTTCAAGTGATTCTCCTGCCTCAGTCTCCCGAGTAGCTGGGGTTACAGGCATGTGCTACCACACCCGCCTATGTTTTGTATTTTAGTAGAGATGGGGTTTCACCATGTTGACCAGGCTGGTCTCCAAACTCCTGACCTCAAGTGATCTGCCCACCTCAGCCTCACAAAGTACTGGGATTACAGGCTGGTTTTTAAATTGCAAAAGAAAGATACACATGAGGGAACAATTCAATTAACATTTGGCTGTATAAACCAGAAAAATAATAGTCTCTTCTATCCTCCGGAAAATATCAATACTAAACACGGTGATTTAGCTAAATATATAAATATATAGGCACATATATATATATATATATATATATATATATATATATAACACATAGATTTGTATATATTATATATGTCATACAGTAATCATTATATAACATGAATATGTTGCAGTCATATATAATAATGATACAACATGTATACTCATAGTTTTGAACATTTTATCAGTTGCTTACTATATGCCAGGGGCTGTCCTCAATGCTTTATTCGCATTAACTTACTTAGTCCTTGTGACACAGTACTCAAAAGAACCCTTTGAGGTGGGAATTATTGTAATCCCCCATTTCTAGATAAGGACAGCGCCTGGAATGGAAACCACAGCCGCCTTGCCCTGTTATGTTGTTCTGCAATTTGGTTTTTTTTCCCCCTCTTGACCCTGTGTCATGGTATCTGAACATCTTTCCAAGTGAGTGGGTGAAGAGATATCTCATTCTTTTCTAAGACTGCAAAATGATACTGATAGCAGAATGCCTGCTTCCCGTAGGGTCTGGTGAGATCCTGAATGACACGCTGGAGGGAGTTCATTCTGTGGATGGTGACCCCATTACTGACAGCGGCTCAGGGGCTGGGGCCTTCCTTAACATCGCTGAAGAAAAGGTGAGTAGATGGTGAATTTCATTTGATTAGTCAGTAGGAGGCTTGTTTGCTTATTTCAAACTTGATGATGATTTTGTTGAGCACCAGAGAGAACCACGAGGGTTTTGGTTGAACAGCATCAAGACTGCCTCTGTTCTCATGGTACAGAGGAGGTCAGAGTCCCAGGGCCACAGAGGCTCTCCAGGGATGCACAGGACTGGTGGGGGACACGCAGTACAAGTTTGTGCTCACACTTGCCTGTGATAAGTGTCCAGGCCTCACCAACACAACCCCACCCTCCTGCTCAGTTGTGAAGACACGTGGATTTATCGGCCCTTTAGTCCTCTTCCAGACAGAATCAGATTAACTGCAGGTGTTCATGCTATTGTTTGGTAATTGGCTTTTACACCTGCGAAGCCAGTTTTTGAAATGCTGGGCTCCCTAGGGTGCAAAATTAAAGCATAAATAGTTTTCTCACGATGGCCCCTGCTGGAAACCCACAATGCCAATTCATTCTTTCCCTTCTCCTGGGATGAAAAACTTAAGACAATCTTCACAGCTCTCTCAGTCACTATCTGGTAATAGTCGATTTTCACAGATTTTAAAAGTCAAGCCCAACATAATATCAAAAATTCCACAAAATTACAAGCAGTTTCCCCTCCATACTCAGGCCTGCTGCAGACTAGGAATCTGCCAGGAAAGGGAAGCATGGTTAGGGTTTCCTCTCTATCTTCTGACTTCTCCTCCTTATCCTCATGACCTCCCCATCTCTAGAGCTATTGTTAACATCTGCAGGGGCCGACCCACCTGGAGAAATGGGCACAGATGTACCTGGCTGGTCAAACTGAGATCTGGGCTTCTTGTATGGAAGATGCCTGCTGTTGGAACTCTCTCTTATGGGGGCTTTTGTGGTTCCTGGGAGAGCTTCCTGCAGGGGATCTAGGACCAAAGTTCCATCATTGGCTTTGGAACTTCTGCCTGGACTTCCACCACATACCGGGTGCCCTGATCTTCCTCATGGCCCGTTGAGCACAGCCCACCTCAGCATGGCTTTAGCCAGCTCCTTGGGAGGGATTATATCTTGTCTATCTCCAGCGAAACAACTGCAGGACAAATACTTTTCGCTTCGCCATCGCTCTCCCCTCTCTCTCCTCTCTTCCTTCCCTCCTCTCCCCTTTCTTTCTCTCCCCCTCCCCTCCCCTCCTTTCCCCTCCCCTCCTCTCCCCTCCTTTTCCCACTTCCCTTCTCTTCTTTCTCCCTCACCTCCCCTCCTCTCCTCTCCCCTTTCTCTCTCTTCCTTGTCCCTCTGTCCCAACTCTGGATCTAAATGGCTCCCTCCTTTCACCTTTTGTCTCCCTGGAGAGAATCGGACATCAGTCCCTGTGCCTCCCAAATTCCAAGAAACACATACCCAGCTCACCAAATGGTTTGGAGTGAAAAGAGGGGGCAGAGCCAAAGCACACTGGAAACTCTTTCCAAAGGAATTCTTGCTCTCCAGGCACCCAACCCAAAATGAGTCCTGTGCAGTTGCTTACACAGCCTGGAGGTGGGAGATGGGCAGAAGCTGGTAGAACGGGTGCCATTTCCTTGTCTTAGCATGGGGAGATTACCTGATATGTGTGAAATGCCACTTGTCCTGTGGGGCTTTCGCTGATGCCGAGTTAGAAAGAGTCTCATCTTAGCATCCTGTGACCTCAACTTTCCTCTAATTGCTTTTTGGGACAGTAATTCTGCTAGGACTTAATACGTTTTATGAAAAAGGGGCTCTGTGGTCACATTACTTTGGGAAATGCTGCACTCTACATTCCCCTTTTATAGATTCTGAGAAGCCCTGCAAAAAGGAAATCTTTTTAACTTTGATTAGCCTGGTGTTTTACGTAACCAAAAGAACCACCTTTTTGCATTAAATAAACAAACTTTGGGAAATGAGGAAGGACATGGTTTGGTGTCACAGCACCAAAGCTGCTCTCTCTTTCCATTTCCCCCATTGCTATGAAACCTTCAGAGAATCTGCCTGTGCGTTCCCAAAGGAAACTGAGTCGCAGGGAAAGAGAAGAAGCAGGAATGTCTGTCTCCCAGTCTAGAGAAGGCTGAGGAGGCCGGAGGTGCTACCTGCACATTTCTGAAGCACCACCCATGGGCAAAGACATTGTCTAATGGCTTCTGGATGGGTCTATGGGGAGGCCACAGGGAGGCAATGTGTCTCAGCAGAAATATCTAGAGCTAGACCGGGCTGACTCAGGAGCAGTGATTTCCCTGTTACTGCAGGTACAGACACTGGGAGTCAAACACAAGACATAGGTGCCTGGGCAGTCTCTCCTATCCCAGGAATTATGAAACCATAGATGTGAAAGTCCTTGAGGGAAAGAAGCCACAGAAATACAGTGATTGGAGGAGGCTGGGCAGTCTGTTCTCTCAGCCACAGGCATGTTGATGGGGACTCGGTGACGTGGCCTCTTGTGATGCCTTTGTTTTCAGAATTTAGCAGCAACAGCAGCGGGACTGGCCGAGGTGGCCATCAGCACTGCTGGGGAAACAGAGGCTGGCAGTGTGCCCACTGGGGGACCGACCCTCTCTATGTCCACCCAGAACCCAGAGGACGGGGTCACTCCAGTAAGTAGCTCCGAGTGCCAGCTCTCCTTCACCTGTGCCTGGGGTTGGGGGTTGTGTTGAGTGGGAGCAGTCATTGGCTTTCCCCATCTGTCTGCGAAACACAGTGACAGTCTCATGGGACTGGTCTGTTGGAGTAAGCACTAAATAACATTGGTCATTTAGTGGCGAGGTTAAGAGCACCACACTGTGCTGGGCACCAGGCCTGGTTTCAGGGATCAATAGTAAATAGGGTAGACCTGATTCCTGAAGACGGGGTGGTAGGAGGGGCTGTGGTAAGTGGTAGGTGAAGCACAGGATGCGCTGGGAGCACCGAAAAGGAGTCCTGGAGCCCAGGCTTGGGGGCACAGAAGCTTTCTGGGGAAAGGGTGCTGAAGGCGACCTGAGAGGGAAAGGAGAAGTCGTCTAGCGGAGTGGATGAGGCAGGCATTTCAGCAAGGTGGGCTGGCAGGTGCAAAGGCCTGGAGCCTGAAGAAGGGCAGCATGCCTGCAGGTCAAGTGTGAATCAGGGGTGGGGAGAGGTGGCTGGAGAGCTCTGAGGACACAGAGAAGATTCAGCAGAAGTAGGGAGTCACTGAAGGGTAAGAAACCAGGAACGGATGTAGCCAGATTAGAATTCCAGCAGATCACCTGACTACCGAGTGGTGAAAGATGGGGAAGCAAACTTGGAGAAGGGGGATGGGCTTGGGGGCTGTGTTGGAGGTCAGGTGAGTGGTGGTGCCAGCCTGCTCTGGGGTGTGGCCAACAATGTCATGTCCTCCCAGAAGTCCCAGTGAGCAAGGGACTGAGAAGCATCCCTTGAATTTGTCCATTGACGGTGATGGCCTTGGGGAGAGCAGCTTCAGAGTTGTCGGAGCAGTGGAAGCCAGATGGCACTGGGCTAGGGAGAGAGCGGGACAGGGAGCGGTCCATGAGGGTAGACTACCTTCAAGAAAGAGGTGGAGTCCCAGGACCTGAACTTCTGTCCCAACACAGTGACTTAAAGCACCAGTAGAAGCTGCACTCTGATTAGGGGAGAGCTTGGAAGGGCTGCTGGTGAGCCCATGCCCCTCGGTGTTGGCAGGGAGGGGCTGATGGCACACCACACAGGCGGAATGCTGGGGTGGTCTCGTGAGGAACCCAGGCTTCTGTATTTCTGCCTGATGTCTTACTGTGGGTTTCCGTGTGAGGTGAGGTCTTGGTGTAGAGGTGCTTTGACAGGGAGCGCGTGGAGAACGCAGTGCTGGAGGGGCCCTGGCTGGCTATTCCGCACCACACTGTGGTGGATCAGCATCATGGGGCACTGACCTGGTTCATGCTGACTTTCTATTCAGGGTCCAGATAATGAAGAGATTTTAGCAGCAACAGCAGCAGGGGAGGCCAAGGCACCCGCCAGCACGCCTGGAGAAGCAGAGGCCAGTGGTATGCCTTCCGGGGAGCCGGACCTCTCCGTGTCCACCCAGAGCCTCGGGGAAGAAGCCACTGTGGTAAGGATTGTACAGTGCCTGGAGGTCAAGGTCATGGCAGGAGCAGCCCCTGGCCTTCTCAGAGTGTGGGGCTCCTGCTCAGCAAACCCAGGGGAGCCTGAAGCAGGGGGGTCTCTGACCAAATACTCATTTGGGAGTGGAGTTTGCCAAGGCATGGGTGAGTGTGGTGAAGCCCCTGGAGGCCAGTGGGCAGCCGGGCCCTGGGGATGGGTGAGTTGGAGAGGAGGCGTGTGTCCCAGAGCTGCGTGCAGAGCTCTGCTGCCTTCACCCCCGGGGGGCGCGAGCCAAAATGGAGGAGTGGCAAGCTCTCAGAGGGCAGCAGGAGTCAGGCTTCATGCAGCAGGCCCCAGTAGGGGTCAGAAGGCACGGCCAGCCTTCCCAGCCCTCTCCTCATGCAGCGCACAGACACTGTCCAGCTCCTGAAGGCAGGACACAGCATCCCAAGGCACTTGGCCAGTCTGTCCCTATGCTGTCTCTACAATGGGTGCCCTCAAGTTCTTCCAGCTCAGCTGATTCAAACCTGAACTTCTTTCCACTCCTATCTTCCCACCTCAAATGAATGGGACTATCATCTTCTAGTCACCTAATCCAGCATTTTCTTTTCTCTCCCTTAAGTTCTACATCCCATCAACCATCAAGTCTTGTTGATTTTTCTGCACCAACACATCATGAATCGCTGGCTCCGTCCTTCTCCAGCGCTGGCCTCTGCACTGAGTTGCTGCGTCCCAGCCCAGTCAATTGCTAAGGGCCCTTCTGGCCACCTCCATCCTCTCACATCTTGTCTCCAGTCTGCCTGCCCCTGCTTGGAAGCTTCCCATCGCCCTTCCCTGCAGACCCAGCTCCCTTTCTGGCCTGACAGTCCTTCCAGGGTCTGGCCTGCCCAACCTTGCTGACCAACTCTTGGGCTCCTCCTCTCTGGCTCTCAGCACTTCAGCTATACTGACCTTCCAGTTTCTCCATCATGCCTCTCTTCTTCTTGCCTCATATCCTCTTCTCTCTGCTGAAAACCTTTCTCCCTCCTCTCCTCCTTTTAATTCTTGCTTATCCTTTAGAGTTCAGCTCAAACACCGCTTCCTCAAGCCCATGTCATTCCGCACTGTGAAATCTCCCCACTCTTGTCCTCAGAAGGCCTCATCATCATTGTAGTTGATAATAAACTTGGCAAATAGTTCACGTCTGGCTCCCTACCAGAATGTAAGCTCTGCTAAAACAGAGATTACAGATACAGTATTTTGTTCATTAACGTACTTTATTCCTGATTAATGGTAGGCATTGGATGAATATCTGCCGAGTGAGTGAATGGCTGGGTAATCAGGATGTCACAGATCAACAACCCTGGCCTTTGATGTCATTGCACGCGCTTGTGTCCCTGGTCTGTGCTGGTCAGGTAGTCTTCAGCCTTTTAGCATGCATACTGGGAAACCTTGCAGTGGGGCGGGCATGCACTGATGGCGCCTCAGGCCACTGGGCAGTTATATGGATTATTTTATTGAACAAAGTGGTTTTGTTCTCCTTCTTCCTTTTCCAGTTGTCCTTTCTTTTCCTCTTCCTCGCCTCCCCTCCCTTTCCCTTTTCTTTAAAGTCACATCACAGAGTGGGAAAGCCAGGGATCAGGTCCCAGTTCTACCAAGTCTTAGCTTAATAGAAACTAGAACCTGACCAGCAGAGTTGTCTGAAAATCGAAGGGCTGTCTGTAGAGGTGGTGAGATCCTAGTTACTGGAGGTGTATAAGCTGTAAACCAAGAGTATCTGAAACAAGTCTCAATCAATTTGGGAAGTTTATTTTGCCAGGTTTAAGGATGCACCTCAGGAGCTCCTGATGACATGTGTCCAAGGTGATTGGGCATAGCTTGGTTTTAGCATTTTAGCGAGACATGAGACATCAATCAATATTTGTAAGATGTACCTTGGTTCTGTCCAGAAATGCAGGACAACTCAAAGTGGGGAGGTGTTTCATCTACCTAAAACACCTTCCATGTTTTAGGTAGATAAAAGATAAACTGTTGCATTCTTTCGAGTTTCTGATTAGCCTTTCCAAAGGAAACAATCAGATATGCATTTATTTCAGTGGGAAGAGGGATGACTTTTAGTTCTGTGTTTCCTTTTTCTGTAAGGAATTTCCTTATGGACAAATTGTGAAGGAGGTGTGTGCCTTTCTTATCTTAGTAGGTATTTTTTTAAAGGAGTAGAATGGGAGGCAGGTTTGCCCTAAGCAATTCCCAGCTTGATTTTTCCCTTTGGCTTAGTGATTTTGAGGTCCTGAGATTTATTTTCCTTTCACATTTCCCCCTTTTAAAAATCTTTCAGTTAAAGCATGTTAAAGAAAATGAATATTTAGTCTCAGCTTTCATTGATCTCTCATGGCTAGGATGGTTTATTCCTAGACAGGTAGGTCCCATGTTATTAGCAAAGTTCATTTTTAGCAGGTTGTGAAGTCTCATATTCTACAAGAGAAAATAGGGGGGGAAAGGGAGAAAAACAACAACTAAAAAAAGAACAATCCTGGAAAGTTGATATAGGTCATATTACTCTGAAGCCCATACATCGTAGGCAGCAATGAAAGTGGCTTATGTATGTAAATAGGCTGCAGTTATTTTCCTCTGAAGTTTAAGTTGTCTAGCTTCAGTTCACAGGCCTTAAAAAAAGCATGGCCTAATTTTTAGTGATTTCAAATCAGGAAAAGTGGGGAAAAAAGAAAAGGAAGAAGAAAAGAAATTGGAAAACATGATTTTGGAGACTTGTAGCCAGGAAGAATTTTAGAATTCAGTCCAAACTGTAGAAAATAATAAAAATTGAAAAACATTAGGCAAGACCGAAATCTAACAACAGGTGTTCTGTAGTTTGTTTTAAAACATAGTGTTCTCTTTCCAATCCTATTTTCATTAAATAAAAATTGTAGGACAAATTCATTTGCAAATTAAGTTTTAGTCTTATTATACTTGGCCTGAGTATTTGCATAAAGTCAGCAAGCATAGTTCTTTGCCATATAGGCTCCTCTTTTTTTTTAAATTGACTTTTCTGGAACTTTATTCCATAAGGAATCTTAGATTTGACTTGAATGCCTTAAGCACAGCCCATGCCTGCAAATACCTGTATTAATTGGGCGAAGTCCTCACCTTGAGGTCTTAAAAAAACTTTGGGCTCCTGAGCCTGTCAGAAAGTGACATTCTTTACTTACCACAGGTCAGGAATCTGTACAGAGATTGTGTAGACAAGGTATGAGGCAAGGGGCTTTTATTGGCTCTATAAATCAACTTTGGTTCCTTAAAGGAGTCTGTATCTGATAGCATGCCATTCAAGTCAAAACCTTGGTAAAATAACCAGTGTCTTCAATTGTGTTCTATTACAAAGAAAAACAGATTGTTACCACACTTATGCAAATAACTGTATTGTCATAGGTTAAGAATACTCACAATTAATGTCCAAGTTTTAGAGAAATCAGGTAGAAATATGCTCCAAATTTTGTTTATATGAGTATAATTTATTCCATTTTTGTTGTTATTGTTGTTGAGACTGAGTTTTGCTCTTGTCACCCAGGCTGGAATGCAGTGGCATGGTCTCAGCTTACTGCAACCTCTGCCTCCTGGGTTCAAGAGATTCTCATGCCTCAGCCTCCCAAGTAGCTGGGATCACAGGCATGCACCACCACACCTGGCTAACTTTTGTATTTTTAGTAAAGATGGGGTTTCACCATGCTGGTCTCAAACTCCTGACCTCAGGTGATCCACCGACCTCAGCCTGAACCAGGGGCATGGGTGAAGGGGCACAGCTCCTCATGCCAATTTCATTTCAGGGTCCAAACAGTGAAGAAAGTTTAACAGCAGCCACAGCTGCAATCGAAGTGCCCCTCAGTACTTTCGAGGATGAGGAAGCCAGTGGGATCCCCACAGACGTCCTGGCACCCACCACAGCCACTGCGGGCCCTGAGCAGGCAGTCACTTCTGTAAGTGTCATCTGGTGTCCTCTTTGGCTCACAGGGGAGAGACAAGTCTGCATTGTGAGACAACAGTTCTCCTTGGCCTTGGCAGGGGCACCTGCAGCTCGGTTATGAGCACATGTCTAGTGGGCAGTGGCCGGAGGGAGGCAGGATGCAATGCTGGAGTGTGGCAGCAGCTCCAGCCCTGCTCCCTCCTAGCCTTGCTCAAGAATTTTCTCATAGAGATGAGTGGTCCACAGTTGGCGCTGAGGCTTAGAGGAAATACATATTTCAGAAGGGGTATGCTGGGGTAACGATGATTGTAGATAAGAATGTGCTTTGAAACTGGGCTGGCACTGCAGAAATGACAGTTACCCCAACTCCCCAGCTGCCTCGTGAGCCAGGAGAGGTGGCACATCATGCTGGTTTTGTTTTCAGGGTCCTGGTGATGAAGAAGACTTGGCAGCAGCCACCACAGCGAAGCCCCCCACCACAGCTGGTGGTGAAGAGTCTGGCAGCCTTCCCCCTGATGGGCCACCGCTGCCCCTGCCCACAGTGGCTCCTGAAAGATGGGTCACTCCAGTAAGTGGCATAGAACTGTAAAGATTTGACTTGGCAGACCTTACGGGGAGGGAAAGAAAGGCCAGAATTGTGGGAGGGGTTGGCCCCAGCTTTGTCAGAGGCAGGTTTTCACGTTGGTTTGCAAATTTGGGCGTTTGAGGGCCTTTAACCTGGGGAACGCGTGAGGAGACGGCAACCCATAGAGAAAAAGCAAGAGATTAAAATCAAGGGGACCTAGCTGTGTGTCCCAGACTGATATTTGGATTGAAATGTGTTCTAACAGTCAGTGCTGTTACAGGGGCAAAGCTGACAGTAAGACGTGGTGGGTCTGTAGAGGGGATGAGAGCATCAGCACTGTGTGTGTGTTGGGGGTGACCTCCAAGTCCCTGCCATCATGAGTTCTTATGACTCTTGGCTGCAACGGTGTGCCCTTAAGCAAATCCTTTAATTTTTTTGGCCCTCCGTTTCCTCATCTGTGAAAATGAATGGCTGCAAGGCCAAGTCCGAGAATGCAGGTCGGAGAATGTTTACAAAGCTCTGTACACATACCTGGGGTTGTCACCACTTAAGGGCTATAACTGTGTCATTTAGAAATGGGAAGCCCAGAGCTGGCCCTCAGCTTGGGCTTGTGTGAAGCAGGGACTGAAATTGCTCTTGCAATGTGAACACATTTTTAAAGGAAAACATCTCTGTGGTGACCAGC
Source organism: Cebus imitator (assembly GCF_001604975.1). Lineage (NCBI taxonomy): Eukaryota > Metazoa > Chordata > Mammalia > Primates > Cebidae > Cebus > Cebus imitator. The sequence goes on along the minus strand of NW_016107366.1, from coordinate 7,023,358 downwards.
ATGGGCTCGTTAGTTTCCCGAGTACCACTTGGTCATGCACACTTTGAAAGCCACAACTCAGGCTACGGTCGGGTGGCCCATTGGCCACAGTGTGGCAGGACTGACCTGTGAGGGGACGGGCTATGGGACGGGAGATCAGGCCTCCTGAGGTCCTGAATGCCCCTTGTTCTGGAGCCTCTTCCAGCAGTTGTCACGCTGCTGCCTGTCTCTTTAGAGTTGTCTTCCATTCATTCGTTGATTCGCTCGTTGACTGGACACATAGCGGCTCTGGGCCTGCAGTCGGGATACTTGTAGATATAGAAGATTGAGACCTCACTCCTGTCCCCAACGAATTTACAATCAAGGGGCAGGAAATACACCATCTGAACTGACACTGGTTAAGCACTCTGTGCTCCAAGTTTATCTGATTCCCTTCATACCACCTCTCTTCAGTATAAGGTATATGGGAGGTAAGATGTGGAGAGGTAAAGTCACCTACCACTGTTGCCTGCCTCTAAGAGGTGCAGCTGGGATTTGAACCTGGGCATGCTGGTCTGCAGAGTTTGAGCTCTTGAGCTTCACACAGCTGAAGTCTTCATCTGTGAGAGTGTGGTGTGGTGGAAAGACCCTGAACTGGGGCCCAGGAGGTCGAGGTTCCACTTCCAGGGATGCTGCTCGCTTGTGGTGTGCCCTGGACCTCCTTGTCATCATCTATAAAAGGAAAAAGATGAACAACTCTGGCTTTCAACTGGCTTTCAACATTAGAGATGCCTGGGAAGCTTAAAACAATGTGGGTGTCTGAGTCCAGTGCTAGACCAGGTAACTGAGACGCTGGGACTTGGACTTTGGGCTTGCAGGGCATCCTCGTGGGCAGCCAGCTCTGGACCCACCTGCCCACGCGCTGTGACTTCCTAAACAACATCACCTGCTCTTCTGCACCTCACCCCAAGGTATGCACAAAGCACCAAGTTCAAATCTCCCCAGTGATGCCACATCAGGGCAGACAGAGCCAGTTCTCCTTTTTCTTTCTCTTTTTAACTTTTTATTATTAAAAACTTTAAAATGTCACAAAGGAACTTAGAATAGTACAATTAACCCCCATAAACCTATCGCTCAGTTTGAATAATTATCAACACTTTGCCAATCTTTCTTCACCTGTTCCACCTCCTACCACCAAAGTTTTTGGAGGGAAGGGGAATACCGGAGTATTTAAAAATCAACCCCAAACATCCTATCATTTAACTGGTAAATCATTCACCGTGTATGGCTGATAGCGTGATCTGGTACCGTTTTTTTTTTTTTTTTGGTCACAGCCACAGTGTCGTAATCCTTCTAACAAAATTAGCCGTGGTTCCTTCATGTTTTCTAATGCCCTGGTTATTTTGTTTCAAAATACCTCTTTCCAGTTAGCTTGTTTGAATCTGAATCCAAACAATGTCTACACATTGCATTTGGTTGTCTTAAGTTTCTCTTAATCTCTTGTCACCTGCCTTCTTTTTCCCTTTTGCCATTAATTTGTTAAAGAAACTGGGTCAGTTTCTTCCTTAGACCCTTTGTGTTTTCAGCTTTGAGCAGTCAGTCTGGTAAGGCTGGCTGTGCTCATGGAGTGTGAGGGTTACTGCTACTGGGAAGGTCTTTGTCTACATATATTAACAACCATAAGAGTGCATGTTGCTGACCCAGAAACTTCTCTTTTAGCAATTGATTCTAATGGAGGTAGTCTAATAGCCTTTGTTGCTGTTGTTTAAAAAAAAAAAAAAAGGCTTTGTTTACAAGGATGCTAATCTCAGCATTGTCCACAATAGAGAAAATTTGGGTATAATTTAATTAGCCAACAATAGAAGTTTAATTGAATTAAAGTATAGTCAAACAATAGAGCATTATGTAGCTAATAAAACTATACTTGTTAGGAATATTTAATGATGGGGGAAATGCTTAGCATACAATGTTAAGTGAAAGAAGCTGGTTATAAACCTGAGTATAGTGTGTGGTTAGCTATTTAAAAACACACCCATGTAAAAACACTAGAAGAAAATACCCTTGGTAAATGTCAGTTGTTGCCACAAAGTGGTGTAACTGTGGAAGGTTGTTAGGTTCTTAATACATTGTGGTATTTTCCACTATGGGGGTTACAGTGTTTACGACATTTTTTAAAAGCTCTGAGAAGGCAAAGAGACAGAAAGAGAGACAGACACAGTGAGTGTTAGAGACAGAATGACAGAGAGAAAGAGAGAGAGAGATGGAGACGTGGACACACAGCATTTCTTCCTGGCATGTAACTGATGAAGACAGATTGCCGCTAAGTGCCCACTTTAGGAATCTGCAGCGAACTCAGATGAATGCCCCGATTCCTGAGCAGATAGTCCAAAAGCACAAGATTGTCAAGAAGGTACCCACCCTGAAATAGCAATCGAATCAGGTTTTTGTTTGTTGGTTTTTC
>NW_016107366.1:6980337-7020469 GCF_001604975.1 Cebus imitator | reverse complement strand
ATATCTGTGGCCAATTTTCTTCACTTCTCTCTGTCTCAGTTGACTCATGCATAAAATGGGAATCATAATGATAGAAACTACCTCTTGATTTGTGAGGATTAAATGAGTTTATACATGGAAAACATGACCCAGCACATAGTACATGCTCAATAAATTAGCTGTCTCGAATTATTTTGTAGATGAGGCCCAGAAAGGATTAGAGCTTTGCTCAAGATCACACAGCTCTCAGGGGTCCAGTAGGAGTGGGAGCCTTTGTTTCTGCACTGTTTACAACCACTGTCTTTAGATGGGAGCCAGAAGTTGATTAGCAAAGGCCACACTGTTCACAATGATGTCATTACATTTCTAAGGACTGACTAATAGATCTTAGTGAATATATGGAGAATGTTGCCCTGAAAATGAAGTCATATATTTAAAAATATGTGTTATGCAACACAAGCGAGAGAGAAGACTGATTATCAGGTATGGGGGACTCCAAATGCCAGGATCTTCCCACTAGTCATTTGGCAGATGGGCACTGGGAGCCTGTTGTCTGCCAGTGCAGGGGATGCTGCAGTGATCAGACAGCCTCTCTCTTCACGGGGCTCCCTGACATCAGCCCAGGGCAAGCCCCAGCTCATGCCCAGCTCACTGACCAGGACCAGGGAATGGGACCAGAACTCAGCAGCCCCATGTCCCAAATACCTTGTGGCAATGTTTTAACCAAATCTTCTTGTTTTAGGCTCAAAGAGAACACGTGAGAATGAAAGAACAGGCTAGGCCCAAAGGAGAAAAGGTTTGTGCCGTGACCATCCTGGGGAGCACTTTGGCTCCTGATCAAGTGTCCCAAGCGTGTTATTTGGGTTTGATTTAGTCCATTCTGATCAAGGGGATTGTAGAAGCACCAAGAGGGCTAAGCCTAAAAGAAGTGGACTTGTAGGTCTGGGACATCATGAAGAGGGTGCCAGGCAGTTCTGGCTGAGTCTCTTCTCACCACCCGGTGACTATGGCTGAGTACCTTGACCTCCCTGGGCCTTGGCTTCTCTATCAACTATCGAAGGGTCCTGTGATTCCACACCTGGCTCTTCCTGGGAAAATGTTGGGTAGACAAGAGCTTCTGAGGACCGCAGGCCTAGATTTGCCTCTTTGTAGCAGCTGTAGAATCTCCTGAAAGTCCTTTACTATTTCTTTGCTCCAGTTTCTCCATCTGTAAAGTGGGGGTGGTGATGATCACCCTGTGACATGGGATGCAGTGAGGGGATGTTTATGGAAGTGCTTTAGCTGGTGTCAGTCACCGCAGGAATAACAAATCCCTCTAACCAAAACAACTGCTGGTGCTAAGCTGTTCCCAAGGGGGGATGTGTCCACAATGACCCCAGTCAAGAGATCCTGCCCAGGGAGCCTGCTCTAGCCATAGGCAGCAACTTGGCTGCCTATGGGAATCTCCTTATCTCCACCATGACCCTGGTCCTCTGCCCACCTTGCCTGCCTCTGGGCTGCACGGAGGCTGTTCCTTGTGGTAGTTGATGCTCCCACCCTGTGGCCTCCTGAGTCTGCCCACCAGGGTGTGGGGAAGGGAGGGCTGGGGCTGGGGAGGGCAAGGTCCTCACCTCTCTCTGCCTCTGGCCACCTCAGTGGATGTCAGATGCCAGCAGGGCTTGGGTGCAGCAGGAGGCTCTGGGAGGAGGCCTCACAACACACAGATTTTGGGGCTTGACTGTGGACATTTCTACTCTCCTTTTGGCACATCGGGCCATCCCGTCACCTTATTTGTCAGGAAAGCCATTTCTGTGGGCACTTTTTGACAGCCAGAACCTCCTGGGATGCCACTCTGTGATTTTATTTCATCTGCCTCCTTTCCAAATGGGTGCTTCTGCGGTTCTAAAAGCATTTTCTGAGTACCGGCCTTGTGCCAGGTGCTGAGACCTGGAGGTGATTCAGGCACTGTGCCTGCTCTTGAGGGGCACATGGTCCCAGAGGGGCAGACTGTGAGCAATGACCTTCCTGTAAAGGTCACAGGCCCTGGTGGGAGGAGCAGGTGGGCAGGGCAGGCTTCTGGAGACCAGATTGGGCCTGAGCACTGGTGCTCGAGCGGGACCCAGACCAGAGAGCGGGAAATAAATCCTGGAAGAAGGGAGTGTGTGTGCTGTGTGTGCTGATGCTGGTCAGCTCTTTCCACCACAGCCCGTGCCCTCCAAGTGCGGCACAGAAACAAAGGGCTTCTGAGCCCTGGGGTGGGACTCAAGGCCTGAGCTCAAGGCCTCCCCTTGAGCTGTCTCTGCAAAGGACAATGCCATTTTCCACTCCTATGTGACCCTGATTCTAAAGATGAGCACGATTTCTACAGAAAGGTGGGGACATGGGAGGAACAGGGCTCCAGCACTTCACTGACCATTTTGCTCTCTTTAGGGTGATGCTGGGGAGGAGCTTCCTAGCCCTCCTGAACCTTCCAGGCCTGTTGGACCCACGGTGAGATTCCCATCTAGGTTTGTGACACACACAGGTGCAAGACCAGGGATGCAGCCAAAACGGCTGCAGGCTGATGACTCTCCTTTTTGGACCCCAAAGTATCTTACAGTTAGACCCCAGGGTCTTCTGCCTCTACTAGGACTCTGCAGGGTGAAGCAGCAGAATTGATTTCTATCCAGTTTATATCCTGTACCTTGAGTGTCCCAGAAGTTCTTCAAGCTCAACACTTCCCCACACTGGACTCATTACCCATGCCCCAGACCTGCTCCTCCTCTTGGGTTTCCCGTCTCTGGGAATGGCACCCCATCTACCTGGTCACCAAGAGAGGGACATCCTTGAGTGGTCCTCTTCCTTTCCCAACCCCGTCCAGTGTGTCCCCAAGTCCCCCTGAGTCTAGCTGTGCAGTGCCTCCTCCTCCTCTCTTGGGCGATGGCACCAGCCTCCTAACTGGTCTCCCTGCCTCCATATCACCACTTCCCTTCTCCCACACACATGTGCCCACCACTGTGACCATCCTAAATCCAGCTGTACCCCCAAAGCCCAGCTTTTCCTTGGTGCCTCTCCAGGGTACTCAGTATACACACATTCAGTGAATGAATTAGGCCCTGCCTGGTTCCCATCTTCAAGATGGGAAAAGTATAAGTACTAGAAAGGTGTTTTGGAGATTCCCCTGTTTCTTCGGATACGTTTGATGGCATTCGAGCATGCACTGAGAACCCGCTGGATGCTTGGCCCCCTTGGACTCTGGGTACCCAGTGTGTCTAAGGTTTGGGCCAGCCCTTGAGGAGCTCTAGTTTAGAGGAGCCGGCAGACACATGCGCAACTAAGCTTCAAGCAGCTGACGGAGAACTTGATGGAGGCTAGTGGGAGCACCGAGGAGGGAGAGGAGAATTCTGCCTGGAAATGGGGTAGGGAGGGCTTCATGGAGGTGGCGACTGCGGAACTGGGCCTTGAAGGATGAGTAGGAAATTGAAAGGCAGGAAAGGAGGCTGAAGACATGAGTGGGCTGCAAAGCTGGGAGGCAGCAGGGAGGAGGGTGGCTGTAGAGGGGAGTGGGAGGAAAGGCAGAGAGAAAATGGGGAGCTGAAGTTATCGGGCTGCAGAACATGGGAAACCTTCCCCATTTGGGGAAACTTTCAGTGACATGGCTGTCCTTGGAATCTGGCAGTTGAATGCAAGTTGTGGAAATTTCTTCTCTCTCCAGGTGGGAGCGGAGGTGGAGGGCTCTGGCCTGGGCTGGGGCTCGGGCATCAGCTCGGGCTCTGGTGACCTGGTGGGCAGTGAGGAGCTGCTGAGAGTGAGTGTGAAGGAGGACATGACATGGTGTCTGGGACTGCCTTCAAAATAACCCCAGAGGGAGGGATGTGGGGTCGGGGACAGATGAAACCAGATTGGCTACCACTGGGGTTGCTGGCGGTGAGCTCATGGGGGTTCATCCTCCTTTTCCCTATATATGTTTGAAATTGTCCACTTTGATCAGTGGCATTGTAAGTGAGTATGAGCCTACATTTATCTTCAGGACCTTCTCGCCCACCTGCTTCCTTTCCCCAGTGGGCTTCTCAAGCAGGCTGCCCCCACAGCAGGTATGCCCACTGCCCTTCACCTCTGCCGGTTTGCTTTTGACTCTCCCTCCCCCTCCTCTCACCCTATTCATTAAAGAGAACTGCTGGCCTCGTCTCTGGGTGGCACGTTCTATTTCAGCTTCCAGAACCTTCCTGAGACCTCCTTCCCTTATGCACCCCCTCCCTGCCTCCATCTCCAGACTACTCTTTCTCTCTTGGTGCCTCTTGCTCCCCTGGCCCCCTGCCAAGGCTGCGGCTCCACCAGTCCTTTCGGAAATTGCCCCCTAGGGAGCTTCTTCCTTCTCTAGCAGCAGCTGGTGCCTCTGTCCCCGGGCGCCTGTACTGAATCCCCAATTGAAAGCTTCACTTGGCTGCCCCTCATGGCCGGGGCTAGAAGGGTTCTAGACTCCGTCGTTAAATGGAATGGGAGCCAAATGAATCTCCCAGCCTGGTGGGTCAGCCAGCCCAGCAATGAGCTAAAAACACTAGTACACTTCAGAAAGAGTTTTAACAACAAGGCTGTCCAACAGGCAGCTTTTGACTAACCTCACAGTTCACCAGAAAACTCAGTTCACCAGAGCACTTCTCAGAATTCCAGCTAATTGGGTTTTGTATTCAGCTGTTTGGGAGAAAACACAATACAATGGGCTCAGAAAGACCAAGATTCGAATCCCAGCTCTCCTACTAATTAGCTGTGTGTCTAGAGCCCTTGAGTTGCATAGTCTCACTGAGCCTCAGTTTCCCCATCTGTGAAGTGGGAGCACCAATCCCTACTTGTAGGATTGTTGTCAGAATTTGAGAGAATGTATGAAGCACGTATTCAGTATCTCATTCAGTATTCCCCCACTGTTTCTAATAGAGTCTCTGTGTTTTTAGGGTCCTCCAGGGCCCCCAGGCCCACCTGGCGTACCTGGGATTCCGGGAAAACCAGGAACTGATGTTTTCATGGGACCCCCTGGATCTCCTGGAGAGGATGGAGCTGCTGGTGAACCTGGGCCCCCGGTGAGCAACTGAAGTCTTCTCCCCATCTCTGCGGCTGTGGGGCTTCCTTTAGCTGGGGAGCGGTGTACAGATTGCAGAACCCAGCACTGTCCAAGGTTTGCGATAGGGAGAGAGCAGTTCACTGTAAACAGAAATCCTCCTCATCTGAATCATTGTTGAGATTCCAGAGAAGCAGCAGCCAAGAAAAACATCATCCTACTTATCGTTTCACTGCGTTATTACAGTCAGTGCAGATGGCCCCCGACTTACAAATGGTTCAACTTACGATGTTTTTGACTTTATAATGGTGCAAAAGCGATACATATTCAGTACCTTGAGTACCCATGCAACCATTCTGTTTTCAATTTTAACACTTTATTATAAAATAGGCTTTGTGTTTGACGACTTTGCCCAGCTATAGGCTAATGGAAGTGTTCTGAGCACATTTAAGGTAGGCTAGGCTAAGCTGTGATGTTCAGTAGCTTAGATGTATTAAATGCATTTTGGACTTCAGATATTTTCAACTTACAATTGGTTTATCAGATGTAGCCCCATTGTAACTCAAGAAGCATCTGTATAGAAGACACAGATTCATAAAGAATCTTGGAATCATAGACCATCAGGGCTAGACCTGGGGTGGGAGACCCTTGGAGACCATTTGGTCCAACACTGCCTCTAACTTCCCCACAGAGGAAGAAATGGGATCCAGAGAGTGAAGGACAGTTATCCACAGGTACACCGTCAGCAGCGACCCAGCTGGGGCCAAGGACTAGTTTCCTGCCTTGCACTTGACATGAGGCCGTGGGCCCACCAGCCTCACCTGCCTCCCAACCCTGCCCTCTTTTTCTAACAAGCGTGTGTATGTGATTCTTAGCAGAGATGTTGTGGGTTGATTGTCACTGATGTTCCCCAGGGCCCTGAGGGAGAGCCTGGAGTTGATGGAGCCACCGGCCTTCCCGGGATGAAAGGGGAGAAGGTAAGGGGAACACGGAAGGGTCCCAACACCTGGGAGCCACCAGGCCCGCAGTACTCTTTCCGACCTCTAAGCCTGACCTTGCCTCTTATGTGACTGACCCCCCTGCCCCCTGAAATCCCCTGCTGGCCACTTCTGCTGGATGTCCCTATCATGTGACTCATGATGCCCAAACCTGAACTCAGCACCTTCCCTGCCCACTCTTGTGTGTCCCTAGCTTCAGTGCACAGTGTTGCCATCTACCCAGTCACCTGGAGCCAGAAATGGAATCTTCTCTAACTACTCCTTCCCTCTCTTTCCTGCTGCGATTGGTCAGTGCCAAGATGGCCCAGTCTGACCTCCGCCTCTCTCACCTTTCTCTCCCCACGGAGTTGGACTCATCGCTTCTCACTTGCACGGTGGCCTTGCGCTCCCCGTCGCTGCGCATTCTCTCCACCCACCCTCCAGCCTCCTGCCCAGTTCACCTTCCTGTAGTAGGCTCTCGTCAGCCCCTCCCTGGTCCCTGAGAAAAGATCCAGGGCTTCACTGCCTGCAGGACACAGCCTAGCTCTGTGCAGACCTCTAGTGTTTCCTGATTTGCATGGGCTTCCTCTTTCCAATGCATCCTCCAACTCCTCACATGGCCTCTTGGCCAGTGGGCCGGCTCTGCCCACATGCTCTGGGCACACTCTTCCATTCTGGCCTCCTTGTCTTTGCACGTGGTTTTCTCCCTGTTTGGGATGTCCTTTTCCTTTTCTCATCCTCCAAGACCTAGTTCAGATACATCCTCTGGGTAGCTCTCCCTGACTCATGAACAGAAAGCATCCCTCCTTCCTCTGCTTTCTGTTAGCATCATAGGAAGCTCCTGTGCTATGAGAACATCTTTAGCCAGTGACACTAAAGGTGTTAGCTTACCTATCTGCTCCTCAGCCCCACCCTGACATAAAGCATGTAGTACTGCCTCTCTCTCCTTAGAACCTAGCACAGACCTCTGTTATGTTTGAGGCATGAATGAAACTTCCTTTGGACACCATTAGCCTGCTTTTCCCAGAGTCTGGCCTGCCTTCATCCTCTTCATTCTCTGCCTGTAAGCTGGTCCTGCCTCCTGTCTGCAAACCTGTGCTGGTGCTACCCCGGGGCGCGCACGCGCACGCGCACACGCACTTGTGTGTGTGTGTGTGTGTGTGTGGAGGAGTAGTTCCTGCTTCTGCAGGGTTCCCAGCTTAATAAGACAAGCCATGTCTGTCAAAGGAAGGCAGTAAAGACAAGGTGAGCCCTGCACTAGGGATGCGATCAGTGAGTTTTACCGGGGTACAGAGGAGGAAGAGTCCCTCTCAGCTGGGATGGGAAGTGGGGCCTTCTGTGGCCCTCTCACAGATAAAGACGTGGAAAATGCTGACTCCTCAGACACCGCCATGAACTGAATTTCTAGTTTCCATCAGCTCTCAAGTATGTTTATTTTAATTGGACCCATAACTCAATTTTCATGGAAAGCTTATTTCTCAGAAAAAGGAACAGTTGTCAAGCTTTATGGAACTCATTTTACATATAGTAACGGTTTCATAGGAAATTAAATTTTGCAGGAAGCACCACAGACCTATCTTCCTACCTGTTGTTCTTCCCAGCTTCCCCCTACCCACCCACACTCACCCCTCCCATACTCTGTCTCGAACTTAAAGATACCCACGCCCACAACTGCATACAAAACACCCTTGCACACACACTCTGCAGCTGCTTGAAGAATCAGCAGGGCACAGAGCAGCAGCAGGCTTGTCTAGGGTGAATGCTGGAGATCAATCACGTTTGTTTGTTTCTGAAATTTGCTACACGTCTCAGTTTGTTGCACTGTGTACGTATGAGGTTTTCTGATCGAGTTAAGGCAGACTTGGAAGAACTTGGGAATTTGCATCTGGAATAAAGCGGGCGGGAAACTTTACACATGATATTTACCTTAAAAACAAAACAAAACAAAAAGCCCAATAAACCAAGGTGCATATTCAGTGTGTAAAATAACAAAACGTGCAAAAGGAAATGAACAACTTCAGGGCTGTAATAGATCGTAAGATCCAATGATTCATTTGATCCTTGACTCCCCTTCAACAATATCTGTCCTTCAGCTTGCATACCTCCAGTGACAAGGAACCTATCTCCTGCCCAGGCAGTGCCTTGCACAGTTATATGGATCCACTTGTAGGGAAGCCTTTCTGTCTGCTGTGATGAAATCAGCCTCCCTTCTCTTTAGCATGGCACATAGACCAATCTAGGCAGTGATCTAGAATGGAGTTTTCCCTACAGGGAATAAGGTTCAGGTTATTTATCTGAAAAAAATGTTTTTATAGATAATTGTTATTATAAAATGTGAGATTGAGATCAAAATATGATGCTCATTAAGAATTCATCAAGTATTATAAGTAGGAGCTAAGCTATGAGGACATAAGGATATAACAATTATACAACAGACTTTGGGGCTTGGGGAAAAGGGTGGGAGGGGGTGAGGGATAAAAGAGTACAGGCTGGCTGCAGTGTACATTGCTTAGGTGATGGGTGCACCCAAATCTCAGAAATCACCGTTAAAGAACTCATGTAACCAAACACCACCTGTTCCCACAAAAAACCTATGAAATTTAAAAAATTAAAATATTTTTTAAAATGATACCTCAAAGAATTTATCAAATAGATTATTCCATGCTGAGTTCAATGACAAATATTCCTTACTTTATTTTTTCCAAATCAAGATGAGCAACTAACTAAGAACTTTAGCCCAAGAAGGAGTAGGTGAAGAGTGGCCCGTTTTCTCAGTAGTAGAATGTTTCTGGAAAGAATGCAGAAGAACTTGCTGGAGAAGACAGATCTCTGAAAAAATCATTCCTTTCTGCTTTTGCACTGCAGATTCTGTCTTTCAGTTCTTTGGAGCACACCTAGAATTAACAGTTGTTGATTTTCTACTTTGAGAATCTAAGTCATCATGTTATTCTTCAGTCTCAAAAGGGACACTGAGGCAGGAAAGAGTTTGTGCTTGGAAATGTTCTTCAGTGCCCAGAATTACAGAAGAATGTTGAATTCCCAGTAATTGCCTTTGAGTAATTTCACTGAGCTGCTGAACTGTCATTGTAAAATCAGCTTCTGTCTTTTCTGTTGATGTAAGAGAAATACAATGAAATCATCATCACCTTCTCTTTCTCCAAGCAATCCCAATTTGTCTTTGAGCAATTCTCTAAAAACCTTGAATAGTAAAGAATATAGAAGTAAGCTGCTTTTGCCTAGGACCCAGTGATGGGTTTAGATTTTCTAACAACTTGTTTAAATGAAACACTGAAATAGTTGCCTGATTTCCTATTTTGTATCTTCTTTTATCATCAGAAGTGTTTGGTTCAACAACTGGATTATAGGCCTCCCTAAAATCAAATAGATGGCCAGGCGCAGTAGCTCACGCCTGTAATCCCAGCACTTTGGGAGGCCAAGGTGGGTGGATCACCTGAGGTCAGGAGTTCAAGACCAGCCTGGTCAACATGGAGAAATCCCATCTCTACTAAAAATACAAAAAATTAGCTGGGCGTGGTGGCAGGCGCCTGTCATCCCAGCTACTCGGGAGGCTGAGGCAGGAGAATCGCTCAAACCTGGGAGGTGGGTGTTGCAGTGAGCTGAGATTGTGCCATTGCACTCCACCCTAGGCAACAAGGGTGAAATTCCATCTCAAAAAAAGAAAAAGAGAAAAATCAATTGTAACAGATAAGAAACTGGTTATCAGTATTACAAACAGCAGAAGGAAAACCAACAGACTTCCACAAGGCAATATGTGCTGTCTCAAAAGCCATAACAGGAAAAAAAAAAAAAAAAGTTCTCATCTCTGTTAGGTTCTTTGAGGTTCCTGTGTGCTGAAATTGAGTAATATCCTTAGAAAATCCAATTCACCACAGTAAGCCAACATTTTGAATCAATTCTAAACAACGATTTTGCAACACACAACACTATTGTACCTCATTCCTTTGCAATGTTTCCATTAATGAACTGGTATCTTCATGTTTCATCACTTTTAGAACCATAATTGCAGCTCTGCTAGTTGGAATTCCAAGATCGCATACATGCCCTCACTGCACAAAAATTCTCTCACTAAGAAATAATGTACAACTCCAACATCACCATTTGGGGAATAGGAGCCTTCCCTCACTGTTCGTTGGAGCTCCCACTTTTCATCCTGCCTGTTCACATAAATTCCAGTGAGGTGGGCTCTTCCACCCACAAGCCAATCTACTCATGTTCCAAGCTGATGGCTATCTTATCTGTGAGTCAATGGAATAGATCCAAATACTCTCCTTTTACTATGTCTGAGCTGGCTAAAGTCATCTAAGACCATAAACCAAGGTCCATGGTATCTTCTAGAACTTCCTTTGAAACTCTGTAAGATGCACTCTTGATTGGAAAGGAATGAGGAAGACAACTGAAAAAATTCAGTTTTTTATTTTATGGACATAATTTTCTGTAACAAGATCAGCTGGTAATGCAGCTGCAAGATTTTAAGAGTAGGAGGCTACTTTCTGTTTCACAACAATCCTCATGGCAGTTTGCCTTGTTCCTGAAAAGATGCATAAGACTGACACTTCCATTGAAGACAGATTGGAACGGGCAGCCAGCAACAAGCCGGCCATACCCAAAAGAAGCAGACTTAGAAACTGTAGCCTCTGGGTTAGGCAGTAAAATAGGCATCCGGTTACTGGAGTCACATTTCCACTGCAGGTAGGTCACGCTTAGTTTCTCCCTGGTGAGGCTGGCCAGCAGGGAGGTGACAGGGCCCAGTCACCGTCACTTCCTTCATTGAGCACACCTTCTCCTCCCACATCCTCAGAATAGCAAGAATGTCCCTGCTGGCTCCCTTGCCAGAGAGGCACCAAGGTTCCATGGGGCTGCCCCAGGAGACCTTATGGAGGGCTTTGATTGCAGACATTCTGTGCCTCTCCAGCCTCAGAGCCTGCCTCCAGAGCCTGGTGCCTCACCTGGGACCCCAGCCCACCCTCGACCGCTGTCATACCCATTCCTAGGCCAAGAATTGGGTAGTGTGTCCCAACAGGAAAACACTGCAAGAGACGGGACCTTTCCCATGCCCTATGCCTGCCCCCAGACGTGAGGCATTCGTCTTCCTCCAGAATCATGTGGAAGCGTTCACCTAGCAGATCCATGAACCTCACCCATGGGAACGGCTGGTTCTTTGAGGAAGGTTATCACAGCTACCAAGCAGACAACATGGGCCCACGTCTGTGAGGGAGAGGGGGAGCTTGCTGCCTGGCGGTTGCCTATTACGTGCAGGTAGTTTTGCTGGACACGCCACAGCCTCGTCGTTCTCATCTACCCCGAGAGCTTTGCTTAGTCTCGTATTCAGCTAGAGTCCCAGAGATTTAGAACTGGAAGGAACCTGCGAATTGCTTTAGTCCCTGGTTTCTGTGTCCTGGCAGAGCCATGGGACTTTGTGGAAGTATCTCAGGGCTGGTAGGTGAGGGACAGAGCAACTCTACTTCAAGCATTTATTAAATTTTAATTATGAAAGTAATATATGAATATATTTTTCATTGTCTCCTGTGTCCTATTTCCTCTTTGGTTATTTTTGTTAGAGCAGGTCCTCTAGTCGTATTTTCACAGACTGACTGTAGATGGCAAACTTTCTGAGACCTTGGATTATTTTTTTAATATCTTTATTTTCTTCCCATTTGGTTGAGTATAGAATTCTGGGTTCAAAGTCATTTGTCCTTGATGATTTGAAGATGATCACCATCATCTTCCAACATCTAGTGTTGCCAACACAAAGTCAGATTCACTCTGATTCTCACTCTCTTGGAGGCCATCTGATTTTTCTCTTTGGTAAATTTGGGGATTTATTTTTCTTTATTCTTGGTGTTTAAACTTCCTCTGCATTGTTACTAAATGTGGATTATTTTTTAAATGTGTGCTTTCATTTATCCTTCTTGGTAATCTATGGACCTTTTTTGGAGGGGTGCCTTTTAATCTGGAGACGTCTGTTTTTCCTTCAGAAAATTTAAACACTGCATTCTTCTATCTCTTTATTCTCCTCTGCCACTCCAAGTAAACCGATGCTGGAACCTCCGATTCTGCCTCTGTCTCTCTTGCTTCTTTGCCATTCTGTCTAGGTCTTTTTACCCTCTTGTGTTGCCTTCCGGGAGAATTCTGTAGCCTGATCTCTGTATTAATTCTCTCTTCAGGTGTGTCTATTCTATTACGCAGTCCTTCTGTAGCGTTCTACATTTTAGCAGTTTTCTATTTATGATTTCCAAGATCTCCAACTGGTTCTTTTTCATAATCACTGTTCTTATTTCATAATAGCATGCCTTTGTTTCATGGCTGTGTTATCCTCCCTTTTCTCTGTGAGAACGTATTTCTTATACTTAACGTCCTGATTGGATTGTTTTCTTAACTCCATTTCCCTTGGATGTAAACTCTATAGTTGACTTAGTTGTTTCTCACAGTATTGCCTTTCCTCAGATGTTTGTGTTTCTTTCTTGTGTGTTTACGTTTGAAATTGGGATCCTGCCTGAGTCTGTTTTCTGCCTCTGCTGGTGCAGACTGTTAGACTGTTGGGAGTTGGGCAGTAGCCCCTTCTGAAACTCACAGCGTTTCAGAAGGGGATGGAAGAAATAAGACGTGCCATCAGGCAGGGAAGCTGATCTTTCGAGTGTAGGGTGCCCCTGGACCTCACAGAGTTTCCTAGTCATCTGTGGCTCTGCCCTATCTCTTTGGCCCAATAAACAACTCTTATTTTTCTAGAATTAAGGCGCCCATAGTTTCTCCTCAGCAGGGGAGAGGAAGGGAGGGGAGGGGAGATGGGCAGGGCTGGAGGGCTAGCCTGCTGCAGAATTTCACCCTGTCTCGCTGCTGGGGCCCAGGGGCCATATCATGCACCTGACTTCCATCACGGCTTTGCAGCAGACATTTCTCCCTGTGGTTTCTCTTGATGGTTGAGGCCCCTGTCTTCAGCTTCCCATCTGTTTTCCCTTTGGCATTTCTATTTTGGATCTAATGCCCCTCCCCATCTTGTTTTTGAGCATGGCTATTTCAGAACTATCCATTCTGTCATTTCTATGGATTTGATGTAAGAAGGAAACTGTAGCCCAGGAACAAAAATGACAGGGGGGAAGGACATAATCTCTGATGACTGGCACGTCAGCATCTCTCTCAGGCCCTTCTGTGTGGCCATGCAATTGCTGACTTCATCTCTTGCAGGTGCATGTGTGGTTTCCTCACAGATTCTCCATTTGGGGCTCCCTGCCACAATCCTCTGATGTAGGCCAGTGTCCCATAACTGACCTCTCCTGCGCACACACCCGCTGTGGTCCTCCCCTCCGCTTGGAGCCCACAGTGGACTCCTTTCTGTGTCTAACCCCCCAGGAAACTGTAGTGTGGTCCCCACTGGGTGTGAACATACAACCTACTCTAACACAACTACCTCCCCAATTCTGCCTTCTGGGGACTACGACAGCCAGCTTTGGGTCTTTAGAACTTTCCAGAAGAGAGCCATTCATCATCCCCCATATCTCCAAAAGTCTAGGGGATGCATTTCAGAGATCTTGAAGCCCCTTCCTCACTTTAGAGTGAGTGAAGTACCCTCTACCTCTGTCATGGGAAGGGTGGGGAAGGGGACCACTTCAGTCCGCTGGCAGCTCTCCAAGTGAAATCTTCTATAATCTCCCCCTTGTTAATGTTTAACTTCTCTGGTTTACTCTTGAGGTAGGTGATGAGCTAATGGTTGAAAAGTGGGTTTCACCAGCTTTCAGCATGACCTGTCCAACAGACTGGCATCTATTGTAATGTGTTTGGCTTGAAGACACCAATCTGAGACAGAAATATTTTGTATTTTAATATCCTATTACTTAAGACTCCATAATTGGGCATTGTCTTCAGAACATACCTAATGAGACATGCATTAATTGGTCTTTGTTTTTGTTTTTTTCAGGGGGCAAGAGGGCCTAATGGCTCAGTTGGTGAAAAGGTAAAAAAAAAAAAACAACTTTCTCCTCCTTCCTCACCTTTCTTGGAGTTTACTATAATTGGACTGCTGGGTTGGAATATTGAACATATAAATGTCATGGAACAGAAAGACATCTCAAAGGAATTGCTCAGAGAAGGCAGAACAGCTGGGGATGGTGGGGAATAAACACCCTTCGATGTTTTCTCCCTCTTCACCCATCCCTCCAAATGCATTCAAATGAATGCATCAGCTTATCTCCAAGTAAAATGTCAATTAGCAAGACAGCTGTTTCTGTACCATTAAGCAGTACCGATCAGAGAATTCATCAACCTAATTAACTTCAAAGAGTGATTTTCTGATTCAGGCATGCATGATGTTCCTTCCATGAGTGAACCCAGGGCTAGATAATCAGCCTGTCCTCTTTCCTACAGGGTGACCCTGGCAACAGAGGCTTACCTGGACCCCCAGGGAAACAGGGACAAGCTGGCCCTCCTGGGGTCATGGGACCCCCAGGACCTCCTGGACCCCCTGGGCCCCCAGGCCCTGGATGCACAATGGGACTTGGATTCGAGGTATTTTCCCCCTTTTCTGTGGTTAAAAAAATGATGTATACTAAGGGCTACTGGAAAGACCAATAAGCTAAACCCTGGTCCCAGTGCGGAGGCTATGCGGATTCCCCTGTGAGCCGCCAGCTTCCAGCACCACACCTGGCACAAGCAGGTGCTCAGGAACCGGATCTGAAATTCTCATTCTTGCTCCTTCCCCAGGAGACCGAAGGCTCTGGAAGCACCCAGCTACTGAATGAACCCAAACTCTCCAGACCAACGGCTGCAATTGTAGGTCACCTCTGAAACCTTCATTTATGAGGGTTGTCACACTGTCACGCTACAGCGAGGAAGCTGTGGGCTATGTCCTGGCTCTGCCACTTTCAAAAACTCACCTTCTCTGTGCCTCCAGCCCCCAGCTGTGCCATAGGGAAATGAGATGCCCTTTACAGCTTGTGTCTTTGAGGAGCAGCATAGAAGTTTTGCAGAAAACATGATGTGGAAAGAGGACTTGAAAATCATTTTTACCTCTCTTCATCTATTTCTCTCTCTCCCTCTCCCTCTTCATTCTCTTACAACTAAGCATCTCTACTTTATTTCCTTCCTCCTGTTGCCCCATTCAATGCACACACTTTGCTCCAGGTGAAAGCCCTGTGCTCCTGGCAGGTGCCCCTCCGTGCTGCCTCCAGCCCCTGGCTGGTGGTGTTCATCTCCTGTCACGATGCCTGCTCTTAGGAGGTCCAGCCCCCTGGATCTCATTCTCTTTATTAAATGGGATCCAGAGATGAGCGCTTCAGTCTAGGAGGGAGCAGTGCAGCCCCTCCCATAACTGAACAAGCAGTCCTCTCTCGACCCCCAGAGGCAGAGGGCTCTGAGATGCAGGGTCAAGAGGACCCTCACCGGTTGCTGGGAGGGGCCCTCTGATTCTCTCGCTCTATGGGGTGTTGTTTCCTTCTGACTCCGGAAGGGAAATTTGTTGCTGATCCTTGATTCCCCTTGCCTGGGACAAAATCAGCATAAAAACTCAGGGGGAGATGGCGTTACGAGGGGGTAGATGGAGGTGAGGAAAGTGACTAGAAGAATATTTATGTTTATTTTTCCAGGGTCTCAAGGGAGAAAAAGGAGACCGGGGACCCAAGGTGAGGTTACAGAGCCAAGTTGGGGGTGGGAGGGCTTTCCAGCCTGGTTCTAGGGGCATTATCCCTGTACAGTAAACTTTTTCTCACTTCTTGCTGCTGTGACCAGGGAGAAAGGGGGATGGATGGAGCTAGCATTGTGGGACCCCCTGGGCCGAGAGGGCCACCTGGGCGCATCGAGACCTTGTCTAGTGTGAGTATCATCCAGGTCAGAGCTTGTCTACATATTTTCCACCTTTGCCAAAGGGAAGAGAAGGTTGTCCATGACTTCAAAACTGCTAGCCATGCAGGGGGCATGTAGCGAGCACCTGGTGTTAGAACTTCCACCTGCCAGCACGCATCACCTCTCTGTTCCTCCCCTGGTACCACTGTTCTCCCACGTGGTGCTTCCAGAATTGTCTCTTCTGATTAGCATCATTTGGGGTCAACTGAAAACGCAGCCTAGGAGCATTAGAGACGTTAGGGTCTTGAGGAAGGCCCAGACAAGCGGTGCACACTTTCCCCAGCCAGGTGCAGAGCACACTGAGAAATAAAGCCAACAATAAGGAGGTAGGCCCAGATGCCACCTTGATTACTGATGGAGGTTAGGCAGAAGGCCTCCACCCAATGGGAGAGCCACATGTTCCTGCCAATCAGACAGACTTGCCCGCAGGTTGCCGAATGTGCTTCCCGGAGGCAGGCAGGTCTGGAGGAAAGAAGCGTGGCTGAGCTGGGCATGCCCCTTGGTGCTTCCCAAACTGCCCATCAGGAAGGTGCCTTTACCTCTCCGCGGAGGGGGTGCAGAGGCCAAGAGAAGCCAAGGATTACACCCTTCCTGTCAGAGGAAACATCTTTGTGTGCTCCCTTTGGGTGGTTCTCTGATAGTCTGTTAAAACTAAAACTAAAAATACCCCTTCTCCACAATCCCACATGGGAAGATGTCTGTACAAATGGAGGAAAGCATCCTCTTCCCAGCTCTCATCAGCAAGGAAGGTAGTAACTTCATCCTTCAAACCCCCATCATGTATAGCAATGGCCTGGTTACATGTCTGACTCCTCCACCTGCCCTCTAGAGCTTTTTTCCTTCTCTGTGTCCCCCCTGCTGGCCTCATAATGCAGGCTTAATCAGCGTTTGCTGGATGAAATGTTGGGTGCCATTGAATTCTCTATTCCTATAATAAACACTCTGGCATAAGCACTCAGGAGCATGCACTCTGCATCAGGTCCATGCTAGATCCTGTGGGTGTAAAGATAAGTAAGACCAGATGCAGTTGCTCACACCTATCATCTCAGCACTTTGGGATGCCAAGGCAGGAGGATTGCTTGAGCCCAGGAGTTTGAGACAAGCCTGGGCAACATAGTGAAACCCTGCTTTTAATATTTTTAAAAGTTTCTAATTAAAAAAATAAAAAATAAATATAAGTAAGACAGAGTTCCTACCTTCAAGGAGCCCCCAGTGAAGTCAGAAGAAGGGCTGTAACTGAGAGGCAAAGGAACATAAATAAGGGAAAAGGGAGAAAAGACTGTTTGGGATATGAGGAATCAAGGAAGACTTCCTGGAGGAATATCTTTGAGCAGGGACTGGAAAGCTGAGAAGGATTTTACCAGGTAGGCATGGAAGACAGAACTTCGAAGGTTCAAGTGGTAGAGATGCCCTGAGCCAAAGCAGAGAGTAGGACAATGTGGTGTGCCCAGGCTCAGGGAGCTGACTGGCAGGGGTAGTGGGTGTGGGTGTGTGTAGAGAATGATGGGAATTGGAGAGAAGGCTGGAATGTGAGCCGGGACCAGATCAGGTCCATTTAATATTAAGATATCACATCATGAAAAATCCTGGCCCTTCAGAGAGAAATAACACTATGCTGGTAGACCACAGAAAGACAAGCCCCAAATAGCTGGGAAAAGGATGACTAAAGTTAGAAAGAAAAAAAAACACATGATTTTAAAAAATCAAATATGTGTAAGGGGGTGGGGAAAAGGTAATCTCGTTTGCTTCTGGTAGAAGTGTAAATTGGCCCCTTTGGATGGCTCTTTGGCAGCCTTTAAAGCTAAAAATATCCATATTCCAAAATTCCACATGGAAAGATCTCCACACAATATGGCCGAGTGAATAAAGCAAGTTGAGTAATACAGCCTGATGCCATTTATGTTAAATAACCACATGGACAAACACACACACACCAACACTGTGCTTTCTGTGGGTGCATATA
Source organism: Cebus imitator (assembly GCF_001604975.1). Lineage (NCBI taxonomy): Eukaryota > Metazoa > Chordata > Mammalia > Primates > Cebidae > Cebus > Cebus imitator. The sequence continues at coordinate 7,002,687 of NW_016107366.1, read as the reverse complement.
ATATGTATATGTTTAAACTCTAAAAAGAGAGAAGACATTTGTATATTGTGTGATTTAAAAATGAAGTAAAGGAGGAAAGTGCGAAGGCGGCTCAGAGCTGTTTTATAAGAAGGGGCGGGAGAGCCGCGTTTGGCAGTCAGCTGAGGGTGTTCTCGGTGTCTGCAGTGTTCCGCTATGCTGGGTGACTTTAATTAAAGCTTCACTGCCAGGAACAAGGCAGGACACATGCCATTCTTTGTCCTCATTGTCTGGTTTTTCTCTTTTCAGTCCTTGATCAATATCACCCATGGATTCATGAATTTCTCAGACATTCCTGAGCTGGTGGGGCCTCCGGTTGGTATCTACAGCTGCCCCAGAGTGTGGCTTTTACCCAGATGCCCCTGTTAAAACAAAGTCGGGTTGCTTTGGATTCCTTTTAGCTCCTGAAGCATAGAGCTAGAATATATCCAAGTAGAATAGAAAGAAAGCTTTGCATTTTTTGGAAAATTGCTTTCACATTAATTTTACCATGTGGAAAGCTGTGTCCGAAGCAGTGGAAGCTTCCAGTCCTATGCATCAGAAATATGTGTCATGGAAAGCAGAGAATGCCAAGTAACAGCAGATTGACATCTGTTGCACACTTTTGGCCTGCTTTTATTTACATTATCTTATTTCACAGAATAGGAAGAACCTGGAGACACCTTTCCTTGTGGTCAAGAGAAATTGGAGCACAGGAGGAAATGGACTCATTCCAATCTTTATAGCTCCATTTTAGAGATCTGGAAATTAATTGTGTCTTAATTTCCAGATCTCTAAAATGGGGTTATAATATATATCAGAAATACACATTATTTTTGGCCAGGCACGGTGATTCACGCCGTACTCCCAGCACTTTGGGAGGCCTAGGCAGGTGGATCATGAGGTCAGGAGTTCCAGACCAGCCTGGCCAGCATGGTGAAACCCCATCTCTATTAAAAATACAAAAATTAGCCAGGTGTCGTAGCTCATGTCTGTGATCCCAGCTACTGAGAAGGCTAAGGCACGAGAATCATTTGAACCTGGGAGGTGGAGGTTGCAGTAAGCCAAAATCATGCCACTGTACTCCAGCCTCGGTGACAGAGTGAGACTCTGTCTCAAAACAAACAAAAAACCAAAATATACATTATTTCTGCAAGTTGGCAGAGTTGACCCATGGCACAATGGCCTTAGGAGAAAGGAAGCTTCCTTCTACAGCCTGTATAATAAATCCCCATTGCATCTCCCAGCATCTGCTGGTCGTCAGTGGGGAAAGGAAGGAGCTCTGGGCTTAGGAGCCTTGGGGTTCTAGCCCCGTCTTCACACACCTCTCCAAGCCCCTGATTCTCTTCTATGATGACACCTCACCAGCCTTTGAGGCAGCTTGTAAGAAATGAAGGATGTGAAACTGCTTAGCATACTGTGACACTCTGTGCAAGTCACTGCTGGAGACAGGTTTATACCTTTACAACTGTGCAATGCAGATGTCTGCTGGGTCCGCCCCTCCTACAGATCCCCATGAGATTGCCCTGAACCCCATTTTTCCATGTCCAGGGGAAAATCCAGTGCTGTCCAAGATTCCTACAAATATCTGCAGGTTCCTCTGGTACCAGCCTTCTCCCTGCTGAGTGACCTCTCGTTGTGAGCTATCTCCGTGTCTCCTCTGTACTGCATCCATTTGATTTCTATGAAAACAGATATTCCAAAATACCCCAGTAATCAAAACCTAGAAGAAACCAGCTCACAAACAAAAGTTTCATCCCAAGAGGTCTTTGTTTTTCCCAAGCTATTGGAGGTTTTGGGTATTAGGTAGGTGGATACTGAAGCAAAATACAGGCGAAAACCAGAGATTGGGCATCCCTGTCCTCACAGTCCCTGGGCCTTGTCCACCTGCATTACCACGTCTTCACCCCTTCTCTCTCTTCCTCACTTCCTTCCCTGTTGCTGTCCTCCCCTTGGCAAATCCAGACCTTCACAGGGCCCCTTCGTCCCTAATGCTGTCTCATTCCTTCTTCCCCACTGTGGGAACATGCTGAGGCCTTCGGAAGGGAGTGGGAGGGAGGTGGTCCTGCTGACTCGGGGAATGCTGCTCCTAATCCACGTACTTTCTCTTTGGTGTGTCACAGGGGCCAGACGGGTTGCCTGGGCTGCCAGGATTTCCAGTAAGTACCATCCTAGCCCTCTTCTATCTGTGCCCCGAGGCTGCACTCATTCTGTTGCTTTCACCTGGAATGGCATTTCCTCCATCTCTGCATGACTGAGCTCCAGTGGCATCTTGTTTATCAACTTTTTCTGGGTGCTCCCACCTGGAGGTGTCCCCTTCTTTAAGACCCACAAGGCTTTATTGATACCACTCCTGTGGTTCTTTTCTACCTTAAGTAACAGTTTATTTGTGCCCTTGCCTTTTTTTTTTCTTGACCGTCTTATGAACAACTTGTGGAGGGCTGGGTCCTACTCATCGCTCTCTATCCAGGACCAATAAAAGCCTGAGCCAGCGGGTTGGCTTGCTATGAATGAAAGAGGATGAGGCAAACATTTCAAGTAGATAAATCCCTAAATTTCAAGTAGATAGGATGATGGCAGTGGAGGAGGCATGAGGGAGGGGAACCATGGAATAGACATCTAATAATTAATCATCTGTGTGCACCCCATGGGGCTTTCACCATGAAAAATGAAAACATGCTTCTGTTTAGAAAGAGATTAGTTTTGCCTAAAACTTTGAGCCTGTCTAAAAGTAAGGCCTAGCTTCAGTGTGATACCCGAATGTCTTCTTTCCTTTTTTATTTCTTTCTTGCTTGCTTGCTTTCCTTTCTCACTTCCCTTCCCCTTCCCCTTCCTTTACTTTGTTTTTTTTTTTTGAGATGGAGTCTTGCTCTGCTACCCAGGCTGGAGTGCAGTGGCGCGATCTTGGCTCACTGCAACCTCCGCCTCCTAGATTCAAGCAATTCTCCTGCCTCAGCCTCCTGAGTAGCTGGAATTACAGGCACATGCCACCATGCTTAGCTAATTTTTGTATTTTTAGTAGAGGCAGGGTTTCACCATGTTGGCCAGGCTGGTCTTGAACTCCTGACCTCATGATCCGCCTGCCTCAGCCTCCCAAAGTGCTGGGATTACAGGCATGAGCTACCATGCCCAGCCTGTACTGAGCTGGATGATTTCTCCAAAGCACTGCATCTCTGAAAGGCCCAATGCCAATGGGTGACATGCACTGCTTCTGGATAAATGAAGGAAATTTATCAAAAATGTAACAGAAATTTGCTCTTGATGGTAGAATGATCAGTGGCATTTTTTTCTATTTCTTTATAATTTTCTGAACTTTTTATTTATTTATTTTGAGGTGGGGTCTCACCCTGGTTGCCCAGGCTGGAGTGCAGTGGCTCACTGCAACCTCTACCTCCCAAGCTCAAGTGATCTTCCACCTCAGCCTTCCGAGTAGCTGGGACTACAGGCATGTGCCGCCATACCTGGCTAATTTTTTGTATTTTTGATAGATATGGGGTTTCACCATGTTGTCCAGGCTGGCCTGGATCTCCTGAGCTCAAGCAATCTATCTCTCAGCCTCCCAAAGTGCTGGGATTACAAGCATGAGCCACTGTACCTGGCTGATTTTCTAAACTTTTTACGTTTTCTAAAGGTGCATATCATATAACACTAAACATACATGCTAAGCAGACATTAAAAAACAGAAGAGAGAATGGCAACCATGACCTCATGACCAAGACCATGACTCTTGGTTAGCAGAAGAAAAGGTCAGACCCCTAAGCTCTATCCCTGGCTTGGCTGCTCTAAGACCTGGTGCACATTTCAGAGCACATTCTCCTCTAAAAGAATGGTCCTGTGATCCCAAGGGAGTCCCAGGCTCTGCAGAAGAGCCTCCAGGTCTCCCACTGCAGGGAGTAAGGAGGGGGCCAAACAGGCACATTCCAGGCCACTGACCTTCAATAAGGGAAGCTTCGTTGGACATATTTTTATATATTGGGCTTTCATTTGAGACTTTATTTGGGGGAAGGAAAGAAAAGAGTTTCACTGCTAAACAATAATAACGAATAATTGAAAGCCACTGCCATAATTGGTATTTCACTCTTTCATCCAGAAGACAAGACAGGAAACTGTGAAAAGTTAAAATAGCAAGAAAGTGTTGAAATGCCTTTTTGAGGCAGATGTGGCTGTGTGAGTCATCGTCACAGGCATTCAGTGTCTGTTGGAGTTGAGAAGAGGTTGTCTCTGGTCAAGTGTTTGTGGATTTGGTTCCACAGAGAGGTGGGTGGGCATTCCTAAGGGGGGGTGGCGTGAGTGCTGGTGCAGAGGCAATGGGGGAGTGCAGAGGCTGCAGGAAAGGTGTCAGCCTGATGCTGTGGGAGATGAGATGTTGATGTCTGGCTGGGATGGGCTGGGGTGCCAGGCTAAGGTACCTGGGTTCCATCTCATAGGTAGTGGGGAGCCAGAGAAGGGGTGGGAGTTGTGAAAGGGGATGGTAGAGGAGGCGGGCTACAAGGTGGCCTGGAGAAGCCATGGGGCAAGCAGAGGCAGCAGGCCCAGATAATAGGCTGGGTCAGTAGTGCCCAGTTGGAGGAAACCAGCGTTCAGAGAAATGTGACTATCTTCTTTCTACCAGACCACAATTTCTGGACCACTTAAGGTTAAGAAAATGTCACGGATACACTGACAATTGTCATGGATAATCATGACTTCCACCTGCCTGGGGGATGGCAGTGTCTATTCCACTGTTTGGAAAAAAAATATTTCTAATTGGTTAATGCATTTTAGTCTTAACAAACAACCAAATATTATACAACAATTCCTTCCAGGGCCCTAGAGGACCAAAAGGTGACACTGGTTTGCCTGGCTTTCCAGGACTAAAAGGAGAACAGGTAAGAGGGGTCCAGTTATCTGGGTGGGATTGGGCTCTGGAATTTGCTAAACATTTCAGATTGGCTGAAAATAGCTATTAACTTTTTCCTTCTTTGAGATACAATTCATATGCCATAAAATTCTCCCCTTTAAATTGTCCAATTCAGTGATTTTTGGTGGGCTCATAAAGTTGTACAACCTCATGAACCACTCAGTAATTCTAGAACATTTTCATTGTTCCAGAAAGAAACCCCATACTTTTTAGCAGTCACTCTCTAGCTGTTAACTTTTTTAATCTCAAGGTTCTCCATGAGACAAGAAGGTATGAAGTAGGTAGTGAAACTGATTTTTATCATAATTTGGAAAGAGATCAACACTCCTTTGTTCTCACACACACTGTGCTTTGTCTAGCCACCTGTTGAGCATCCCTATAGAACATGCACTGCCTGAGGACAGGCATCCTGCCAGCTTCTTTTCCATCGCTCCAATGCTAATATGGGGCCTGGTATACAAATGGTACACAAAGCATTTGTTGGACGAAAGCATGTGTAATTAATGAATAGAACAAATGTTAATATTTATAAATTATAAGTTTGCACTCTGCAACTGAATGACAGTCTGGGTCCAAAATCTCTGAAATAAATATTTAGCACACAGAACAGCTCCCAGGGTACCACATCCATTGTTATGCTTGTATTCTTTTGTGTTTGCTTCTTAGAATTAACTTTCCAGTTGGTTTTTATAGATAAGGGGAAGAGTGACGTCCGTGAACAGATTCATGTGTTCACCCATCCATGTATATACTCATCCATCTTTCATCCACTGACCCCTGCAGTGTGCCAGGCAGTTTCCTGTGCTTGGCACTAGGGATGTAGAAATAAGATGAGGAAGAGATATGCAAAGAGCTAACAGAGCACATGCTTACAGCTGGGATGGAGCTCTGTGCAAAGCCAGTGGGAGCATACTGGGCACCCCCATGAGCCTGCCATGGGGAGTCAAGGGTGGGTATGATCTCCGGGATGGGGAACTTAGGCTCCTCTCATTCTTATCTCCCCTACCATTCTATAGTACAGTGGCCTCCAAGGAGGAGAGGGCCTCCGATATCTAGTGGACCACTGCTCCAGGGCATGGAGGGTTCGATGTTCTGGGTGAAGGTTTGGCATCACGTGGGGGGGTGTGTTGGGATGCTTTTGCTCCCACAGGCCTGTGGAGGTGGACCAGGGCTGGCCAGCTCAAGGCTTGGGAGGAAGCCCTGTCAAGCAAGAGCAGCTCTTGCTTTAAACACTCTGTTTCTTATGTGGTGAAGTCAGACGAATCTAGAGGGGTGGACGTGACACTCCCACCCCCAACCTCCTGCCACCTTGAATGACTAGTACAGGCACCCAGGCGGCTGTGCTCCAGCCATTGCAGCAAACGCACTTTCTCTCACTCTGCCTCTAATGCTTTTGTGCTTGCTTCTTCTCCCTGCTGGCGTGCTCAGGACTACCTTTCCTCACCAGCGGAGTGGTAAGATCTAAATACCAGGTGTGGGCTTAGGGGGATGGAAAAAAGAGGCTGCTCTGCTTGCTTTGATGCCACTCTCTTAGCTATTCCCAGCCCCATTGAAAGGAGACTTCTGTGTGGCTCAGCCCTGCTCCCCAGGGGCCAACATTGAAGTTCAGGGCCAAAGCCCCAGAGTCACATAGATTTCTGCACCTGGCCTTGTTCTCTGGACAAGCGTCTTCTCAGCAGCCTCCTAGCATAGTAGATGGCTCTGCTGAGGACAGGACTGGGGGCAGGATACTGTGTTCTTGCCACCAATCTACCCATCACCTATTTTCCAACAGCTGGGATAGCTTTGCCTAACCAAGTACGTGTTCGCACAGGAGCTTAGAGTTTGGAGGCAACATTGCATATGGAGACACAAAGCCTCCATGTTGAGAGAGGCTTCTAGTTTCTATACCTTCATCTCTTTCCTAATGTCAGGTGTTTTAACAAGAATAAGTATTCTTGATGGGAACAGTTCTCAGGTTGAGTTGCTAGGAAAGCAAGCTATCAAATACATTGTGAGCCAGAGGTTCCTTGAGGGCACCGTGTGGCAGGAGATAGACAGGACCACTCTGGGGCTGGATCCTGGAGGGTTGAGAATGAGAATGCAGATCTGTCATCAGTGGGAGCCCTGGAGGGGCGTGGAAGACAGGACTGTCCTGTTCTGTAGACAGTAACTCTGATGGTGCATAGAGGGAATGGCTGAGAGAACATTCATTCATTTAGCTGGCTGTTGCAATACTCTAGCAAGAGGTAATGTTGCAGCAGTGGGGCTTCAAGTAGGATGAAGGCAAGATAAATAAATCATGGCAGTAGGACTGACAGGTCTCTGTACAAGGTGGCAAGGAGGAGTCTCTGCATAAGACTCTGTGGACAGGGTGTTAAGGAGTCCTGACTTCACTGAGATGTTTTCTGAATTACAGGGTGAGAAGGGAGAGCCGGGTGCCATCCTGACAGGGGATGTTCCCTTGGAAAGGCTAATGGGGAAAAAGGTAATTATGTCACCAGACCCTGCAGGAACATATCTGCCCCAGCTCCCCGGGAATCTTTGTTTCTGTCCCAAACAGTGACAAGTACATATCTTCCTCTTTTAGGGTGAACCTGGAATGCACGGAGCCCCAGGACCAATGGTAAGCCAGAGTGTCTCTTAGCTGGATCTGGACTGGGGTTTGAAGCATTTTTCATACTTTGATTTGATTAGATTTGGTTGTCCCAGTTATAAAAATTCAAAGATGTGGCAAAATGTGCATATATTAGGGTAAGGCTAACTACAATTAAATAAACTTCTCAGTGATTTAACACAATAGCAGCCTCTTTCTCCCTCTTGCAAAGTCCACTGTGGTTGTTCCCAGCTTGGCATCTCTCCTCCAAGAAGTGACTCAGGGACCCAGGATGCTTCCATTCTCTGACTCTCCCATCTTGTGGTTTCAGGGTTGATAGGAGCTGGCAGGCTGAAGTTGGGGAGGGGGAAGAGATTGCGGAAGATAATAAACATCACTTCCGGCACATTCTATTGGCCAAAATTCAGATGCTTGGGGCCTCAGAATGTAGTTCAGCTGTGTGTTCAGGAAGGAGAGGTGTACTTGCGTTATACCACAGAGCTTGCCAGCTAAAGATGAACAATTGCCCAGGAAGCCATCAAATGGACCCCACAAAACCTCTCTGGGATTTTTGATTCTGGTGTGAATATGCTACTCTTTTGCTATGAGACCTTGTGCAAGGACTCTTCTCTCTCTGGGCTCCTGTTTTCCTATCTGCACACTGAAGGGATTGAATCAGTACTAAATGATATTAGGGCCCTTCTGGCCTTACTGCTCTGGGAATCCATAACCCATATGGGCTTCTGAGCAGCTCTCACCATTTCTCTCAAGGGTGAGCCCTAAACTTACTTCCCTGTCATATATTCTTCCCCAAAGAGCAAAGAAAGTTCAGGTGTAGAACATTCTCTGTGGGTCAGATGGTACTGATACTTCAGATAGAGGGTCATCTCATTTCATCTTCACAACCCCAAGAAGCTGTGGGTTGTGACTCTCAGAATCCTTATTTTATAGATGAGGAAACTAAGGCTCAAGGAGGTTAAGTAACCTGCCCATGTCACACAGCTCATAAGTGGCAGAGTGAGGATTTGAGGCCAGCCTGTCAGGTTCTAGGTCCAGTCTCTTCTCGAATGAACCTCACTGCCTCCAATGAACATTTGAAACATTGAACATTTGAAACATTTTGGGCTGGAGAATTCTATACAAGTTTGTTCGGTTGAAGTTGGATCTCCAGTATGGGGAGAAAGGACCTCACATTTCTGTAACAGACTTGTATCATTGAAGAATGGCCTGTAACCTTTGAGGTGAATCTTTCAAAATACCTTCTGAGGCCTTTGGTCCCTGAAGTCAGGCAGAGTGGACACCCAAAGTCAGGTAGCTGAGGGCTAAGACAGACTGAGAGATTCTTGCATTAACCACTGGTAAACCACCTACTAACCTCCAGTACTGTGGAAAGCACAAATAGTTAGTGGTGGGGGCCAGCAGGCTGCTGCAGATGCCATGGCGGTGTTTCCTACTGAAGCCCACCTTGGGTACAACTTGCCAAACACAGGCAATAAGCGGCACCTTCTTCTAATTTGCGTGAAGATGCCGTATGGGCTAGCTGTGGCCCTGCTGACCAGTGTAGCTTGTAACTCTTTCTCAGATTCATGAGTGTCCTGTTACACAAAGTGTAGACCATTTGCCAGCATCACTGACATTACTTGGAAGCTTCTTAGAGCTGTAGAACCTCAGGCCCCATCAAGACACACTGGATCTGCATGTCTAACAAGATCCAGGTGATTCTTACACACATGGATGTTTGGGAAATGTATTAGTCCATTCTCACGCTGCTATGAAGAAATACCAAGACTGGATGATTTATAAAGAAAAAAGGTTGAATCGACTCACAGTTCCACATGGCTAGGAGGCCTCAGGAAACTTACAGTTGTGGTGGAAGGCACCTCTTCACAGGGCAGCAGGGGAGAGAATGAGTGCCAGCAGGGGAAATGCCAGATGCTTATAAAACCATCACATCTCATGAGAACTCATTCACTATCACAAGAACAGCATGGGGGAAACTGCCTCTATGATCCAATTACCTCCCACAGGGTCCCTCCCATGACACGGTTATGGGATTACAATTCAAGGTGAGATTTGGGTGGGCACACAAAGCCAAACCATATCAGGAAGTGTTGCCCTAGACCATACCAACCAAGTGGCCTGTGCCCTGTCAACCCCATCTGTCTTTGCTTTTCTTTCCCTCAGAGTAATACAGACTAGGTACTTTATGTACTGACCTGTTTCAACTCAGTTTTTATTTGCCATTTTTCAGAGCATGGCTATGTATGTTAATGGTAGCAGGAAAACGGACTTGGAGTGCCCCAGACCTAGACCAGTCATTCCTCTGGGAGGCAGAGAAGACCCAGCTACAGAGTTGGAAAGGCACAGAACAAGGATAGAATATGTTCTAGGAAGAGGTACATTATCACTGGCATTGCCAGTGAAATAGTTTGCATCCCAGACACTGGAAGGCAGGAGATTCCTGAAGGTTACAGCAGAACAGTGGCTCTAGAAGCCTGTGGTCCTGGAAAGCCAGCACTGAAATAGGGTCCATGGTCGGGAACTCAGCTGGAGGACTGAGGTGTCAGACCAAGACTCGGGTTCCTAGGGGAAAGTTAGAGCAAGGAGGGAACCAAATCCTAGAGTGGGTTATCAGGCTAGGCTGGCCTGAGGGATGAGGCAAGGCTGTGATGATTGCAGGATTCAATGAGCCCTGGGACATACGACCTAGGACAGAGGTCTGTGTTCTGGGCTGTCCCAGCGCCTGGCTACCAGGGAGCTGAGGCCCTGACCTACTCACGTCTTGTTCCTTAGTCAGTCCTGACTGCGAGGGGCTGGGTCCAGAGTCTGGGGTGGGCTGGAGCCTGCAGGAAAGCAGGAGATGGTGTGGGCTGAGCAGGTGCTTCTAGCCAAGATCAGAGAGGCTGCAGACAAGGAGGCAGCAGGCAGGGGCTTCCACCCAGCTCCCTGCCCTCCTTCCTCCTGTCAGTGGATCATCATCACCATGGTCTGCAAAAGCAGGCTTGCACCCCTCATTTCCCTGAACCCAGAGTTCCTGTTCTTTTCTTATCTGGTGTTTATCTTGCCTCTAGGGGCCCAAAGGACCACCAGGACACAAAGGAGAATTTGGCCTCCCAGGACGACCTGTAGGTATCGGTGTTCATTGGACAGGCTGGCGGGGGGGGAACATGTGAGCCAGGCTGGCCTGTGGGCAGATGGTTTACTGAGGCGTCTGCTGTGGGTTCCAGGGTCGCCCAGGACTGAATGGCCTCAAGGGTGCCAAAGGAGATCCAGGGGTCATTATGAAGGTGAGTCACCTGAGGGATGGAGCTGGAGGTTGGTGTCCAGAGAGGGTAAGAGAGCGTGGGGTCCCACAGAGCAGAGCCTGTAGACTGAATGTTCAGAAATATTGTTCTTCTTTCTTCACTGCCACTGCCAAAGGTCCCCCACCCAGTTCTGTCCTTCAGCTCCCTCTCAGGAGGGTCCTGCCACCTAAAGCATCTTGGTGGAGAATAGACTTTCTCATGTAGGCCCCGGAGGGAGTAGGGGAGAAAGGGATCTGGTCATGCTCAGAAAATGTGGCTCCAAATCCCAGGGCCTCTAACTCTAGGGTAATATCACCTCTTCCCTCCTTTACACAGTCCCAGCGATCACTCCCATCACTAGGGGCTCAGTGAGTGCTGGAGTCGGTATCAAAGGCAGGTCAACCACTCAGGTGGGCCTCCCAGGTTGGCAAACTCGGGGCAGCAGCAGGGGCCTGGGGCTAGGAGAAGGAAGCCAGTGTTTATTGAGCAGCTGCTATGTACCAGTCACTGTGCAAAGTGCTTTTAAGGACAGTTTCTCATTTAATCTTGGTGATAACTATTGCATGAGACTCAATGCAGGTGTCTTGTTTTACGTAAGAGGATACTGGATCTCAGATGTGTTGGTTTAAAAAAAAAAAAAAATAGGATACTGGGCCTATAGCAGTCAAGGCACCCACCCAAGGCGACCCAGCTAATAAGCACTGACCAAGATGGAAAAACAGCTCCAAGTCTATTCTCCTTCTGTTTGTGCCACACTACTTCTGCTTTGTATGCCCAGAAATCCAGAAATATAGTTTTCCTGAAGCATTAGGGGTTGACTCTCGCTCACCAAGCCCGCTGGAACCAGCAGGTAAACCAGAAGCTGATGCCTTCATTTAGAGTGATCAGTGTGCCCTCTGCATGGGCTGAACTCCTCATGCCTGCCCTCAGAGCCTCACCTCTCCTGCTGCAAGCTCCTGCCTCCAGGCTTAGAGAAGAAACTGTTGCATGGTATTAAGGCCAACCTGGCCTCACTTTGAAAATGACTGTGCTATCCTACAAGAGTTTTGCATTTATGCTTGCATTTCTGAGGTACATTCCCTCAGGCACTATATCACCTGAGGGACCCCCACAGTCTACTCCCACCCCTATACTGGGAACGCACTGATAGGGAGGCCTTAGGGGCAGTATCAACTGGGAGTCAGAATCTCGGTTGCAGTCTCACTTCTGCTATAAGTTGCTGTGTGGTCTTGTGCAGGTCACCTCCCCTCTCTGGGCCTCATTATCTGCATGTGTTAACCAGAGACAATACTTATTGCCCTGCCATCTTCCCTGTGGTTTGTTGTGAAGATACAGTGAGGACAGGGACATAGAAGTGCTCTGTGGCTCCCGGTCCAGCCTGCGGGAGAAGCTGGTTGGCTTCAGCGAACCCTCCTTTCCTTCCCGAGTTCCCAAACTCTGGAGGAAGTGCCCTGCAGCTGCCCCTGCACTCGCAACAGCCTGAACTAATGGAATGGCCTTTTGTTCTTCCTTCAGGGCCCACCTGGCTTACCTGGTCCTCCAGGCCCCCCTGGGCCACCTGGAGCTGTGATTAACATCAAAGGTGTAAGTTGGCGTGGGGTGGGAAGACGTTCCCGACTGGCCTGAGCTGCGTCGGCCGTCCTGGTGAGCTCACCTCTCTCGTTCTCATTACCTACAGGCTGTTTTCCCAATACCCGTCCGACCACACTGCAAAATGCCAGTAAGTAGCAACCACTGCCTTAAAGAGCAGGCTTTGGCAGAGATAGCAACTCAGAGAAAAAGACCAGTCTTTGTCTTGGGCCCTTTCTGTCCTCAGACGTCCTCTCTGATGCTTTCTATCCCCTAAGTGTAGACCCTTAAGTGACTAGAAGCTTTTAGATAACAGATCGTGGCAGTGAAATACACTGGCTCTTGTAAGGGTGCACACGTGGTGAGGTGTTTCTTTTTACACAATCTAAAAAGCAGTGGCTTTTGTTATTGTGACCACATTAGCTTCATGCTTGGAGCAGTATAATGCAGGGAAAAATAGACCCTTTAGAAAATGTAGATAAGAAAACAAGCCATGCCAGCTCATGATCTGTGCGTTGGGAATTTAGGGCTAAAATCTGTAACTACGCTGTACCTGTTCCCAGTGATCACGTGACTGCACAGCACACAACACTGACGGGCAGGACTTATCTCTCCCGCTTTATAGTAAGGAAACAAACTGTGACTCAGAGAAGCTCACGGGCTTGTCCAAGGTCATGGGACTTGACTGAGCTGGGACCATAACTCAGGTCTCCTGACCAGCAGGCAGCAGGCACAGACACTGGGATTCTGTGGGGTCAGGCACTTGCCCGGCCCCGCAGCCATTGAGTAGCTCTGTTTCTGATGTTTTACCCGTAGGAAGAGAGTCAGATATCTGTGAGAAAACCCAGAGGGGAGGGTGGGCCCTGTGAACAGGCATTAGTCACAGAACCATGCATACTCATTCTCTCATTCATTCAACAAATATTTATTGAGCACTTATGGAGTGCCAAGTACTCTGCTAGGCCCTGGAGATACAAGGCTGAACTAGACGGGCGTGGCCTCTGCTCTCAGGAGCTTGCAAATTACAATTTAGAAATATTCTTTGAAGTGGGTTCATAATTGATGCCTGTTGGAGGTGGTGCTAGGGCTTGGGTCAGAGGCTTCAAAATGACTCAGTTTGGCTGCGTGTTTGTGCAGACATCTGGCTAAGTCTAAATGCTGAGGCATCCAAGTCTGCAGCCCAAGGCCTGGGAACTCTGGCCTGGAGGGCAGGAACCACCTATGTCAGGTGACTAAGGGGCTCCTGGCTCTACATGGAGACAGCAGCAACCAAGTATGTGTTTAAATCCATGGCCTGAAGAGAAACATAAAATATCAGTGCTAGAGTGACCTTCCTGGGCAGCCACTGCATCCCACCTCCTTATCACACCGGAGAGACCAGAGCCCAGAGAAGCAAAGGGCTGGCTCCAGGTCACACAGTGAGTTAGCACAGAAGCCACTCCCAACTAACATCCCACTGAACGAGCCATAGCACAGCACTTGACAAATTTCAGAGTGTTGTAAAAATGCTACTGCAATTATCATACCTGCATCAGGACCTCTTGCAGTAACCATGGTCTTTGGGGGTCATGGGGATACCTAAAAGAAAGGAAAAATAGGCTCAAAGCATTTTTAGTAAGATTTTTTATTTCATATGCCTGACTAGATACAACAGAAGCTGGGTCATGGACATTTCTTGACCAACTCTCAAAATGGACATTTTGAAACAGAAATGCCTCCTCTCGCCGCCAGCATTTCACGAGCCCCTTCTAGTTTTAGCTCCTTCCAACACCCAAATCATTTACAGCTCCTGTCTCTAGCAGAGGAACTTTATCAGCATAGCCTGCAAGATAACAGCTTGGAAGTTAACCTTCATCCTTAACTTAGAAATGTTTTTCCTGGAAGATTCTCTCCCGACTCCCATCTTCTCTTGGTGACCCCTGAGCAGCTTGTGACCCTCCACCCATAAGCATAGAAGGATTTTGGCATCAGATGGATGACTTTCCACACATTTACTGGGAAGAAGCCAGGTTTCAAGTGGCTTTGTCTTAATAGAGAAGGAAATGCAGGCATCTGGGGGAAACTGGGAAGGAACATTATCTAGAACAGCTTGGACCCCAGACCCCTGGAACCCAATGAGGAGTCCAGAATAGCCACCCACCCCCCTATCTAATGATAATTTACCTGCTAATTTACCTGCTCGTGATGCTCATCTCTGATTAGATGCAATAGCTAAGTTACTGGCTGACCCAGCTTCACAGCTGAGCACCTCACTTGTTCAGATGCTTGAGCTCACACATGAATCAATCCCAAGTGATAAGAAAGGAAGACAAGAATGCTCACAGTTGGCCAAACCAACACTTGCCACGATTTGTGGTCTTGAACTTTGGGCTTCCCTAGGGCTGAGTTTTTTTGGCCAGTAGGTCTCAGCTCTTTCTCCCTAACTCAGCTACATCATGGATCTTCCAACTGAAACTGGGATGTCTGTGCATTGAGAACTCCTGGAACCCAGGGATGTGGGGCACTCCAAAGCCAAAGGAAAGCCCGACTCTGCGGCATTGCCTCTTTTGTCACACGTCCCCGGGGCCAGTGGCTGCCTGTGTCTGCCAACACCAGAGCAGAGCTTGCAGTGCCTGACCTGGCCCTCCTCTCTTTCCAGGTCGGTACCGCTCATCCTGGGAGTCCGGAGCTCATCACCTTTCACGGTACACGCTACATTCTCCATCATTTGTTTCTCTGGGACATCTCCTTAAGGAAGGCAGTTTTCTTTGCCCAGTGTTGGGCGCAGACTAGCCAGTTGGGAAGGTCTAACTGTATATTGTGGGGTTGTGGGGGGCAGCTGAGCCAAGGCTGTGGGGCTGTGCACCTCTCTTTGGTTTGGTCACACGTGTGTCTGTTCTGCCCATCTTAGCCTAGCCTCCTGGTTGGCAGCAAGCACTCTGTTCTTCAATTATTCGCTTGTTTATGAAACATTCACTGATGCCTGCTCCTTACTTGGTATGATCCGCATTGGACTAAGGCAGATTCCAAGAGCCTGGGAAATGTCTTTCCTGCCTCTCAGGCTCTTGGAATCTATTAAGTGAAACTATTTTAAAAACCAAGAGCTGATCAGGGAAGGGCCATGGGAGCTCAGGAGACCCTTGCCTCAATGTCCATGCAACTTTGTAAACATCTCTTGGGAGCTCCTTAGAAACACAGAACTTCAGGTCCCACCCTAGACCTGCTGAGTCAGAACCCGCATTTTAACCACCTCCCAGGTGAGGTGTGTGCACAGCAAAGTGAGAAGTGCTGGCTCAGAGGGTTTGATTAGGAGATGTCAGCATGTTCATAGCCACATACAGGAGCTTTGCTATGGCACATCAGAGAGGGACAGGCCAGGGGACAGGGCCTGCAGGTGAGCAGTCACTCTGGTCCCCCTGTCCCCACACATGGTGTCACACCACTTGGGGTTTAAATTGGGGAAGGCCTTTTTCCTTCAATACTCACCTTCAGCTTGGCCGTGTACCCTGGCCCACCAGGTGGTAGTATCCCTGATGATATCTGGCCCCGTGGTTTTTCTGTCACTTCTGCTTATCAAGCCCAGCCTGTTTCCAAACACTATGCTTAGATTCAATTCAAGGCTCCCCTTCCCCCTGGTGCAAGGTGAACCTTGGGGAGCAGGGGATGGAGCTGGATTTGTTTCTTAGTTCCCCAATTATTCCTCTTCCCTGTGAGCCTCCCCTGGAAGTAGGAGGAGGGAACAGATCTTTCTGGATGCCACAATGTCCTGCTTACTGTGTGCAACTGCTACTGCTCCGCTCACTGCTGGTGCACTTGCTGTCTTCTCGTCTGATCACCGCTATCTGTGGGCTCACTGTGGGTGAAGGAGGCCCCATGGGCCCCACTGCCCAGGTCATTGGTCTCACACAGCATCCCCAGGGTTGGCAAGGCCTCAGTAGATGTAGCTGTGGCTCCCTGATGACCCCCTGCTGACACCATCTTGCCTGTGATGCTCACATTCCCTCCCCCTCATTGGGAAAGCCCTCACCCTCATCTACATTTTGTAGCCCCATCTCTAGGCTCAAGAACATTGGTGGGTTGATCTGCCTCATTCCTCTTGGGAATGAGGAATTCAAAGACCCAGTATCCACCCTACCCATCAAGGTGGGAAAAGGGAACCACTTCCCTTCCCAAGCAGTGCTCTCCCAAAAGGCTTTTTTCCATGCCCCTTCCCACATAAAGAGTTGAGGGGAAAGGTGGATATGGGACACTAGTTCTGCAGAAATGGTGTTTCTCACGAGTCCTGTGGGGATGCACAACACTGCATGGTGGGCATTCTCACAACTTTGTAAGTAGAAAACTTAGTGCCCTTGGATGCCCTGTACGGGAACTCCAGGGAGGGCCCTCTCCTTCCCTCATACCCCCACACTGCACAGGCCTGGATGAGATGACCCTGGAAGATTGACATGGCATTGAGCCTCTGTCTTCATTTGTGAAACTGTCCAAACCAGGGTCAGCCCCAGCCCCTGCTGGGCTCCCAGGATGCATGGCTGGAACCTCAGTGAGAGCACAGATTTCATCTTGTCTTGCGTTACTGTGAGCTGTGTCTGTCTCCCGATAGACTGAGCTTTTCAAGGTTGAGAATGTGTCTGAAGCATGTACCTCTGCCCCCTGTATGATTTTACCTTGCTGATTTCTCCGGAGGGCTTTGTTTGAGAGGACTTTGCTCAATGAGCTCGGTTTGCAAACCTGTCTCAGAAAGATTTCATATAGAATGAAGGTGATTTTCCACTTTTTTTTTTTAACATGTATGTGTTTGGTGGCAGGTGTTAAAGGAGAGAAAGGATCCTGGGGTCTTCCCGGCTCAAAGGGAGAAAAAGGCGACCAGGGGGCCCAGGGACCACCAGGTATTCCAGCTCTTGTTCTCAATCTTGCCTTTGATTTTTTGCTCCTGAGAGCAAATGCAGCTGAGAAATGTGACCTAGCCAGAGGGTAAGACTAATGATATTCCATCCTGAATACAAGCTCCGCTGGGTTCTAGTGACACCCAGGTATGTCCAATATGGAAGATTGTCAAGAGAGACCAGAAAATCCAATTATCCATCTTTTATATGCAAAACAAGCCCAAAGAGGGCCAGGGACCTACATGGGATCCGACAGTGCTCTGGGTTGATGGGCTCACACTAGCACATGTTTCTGCTTCCAAGCAGACTCTGTTAGCCTGCCTGGTGCAGAGTCACTTCCACCAAGACGTAACTGTGGTTGCCAACTTAGAACCTTTTTTTAATTGCTGAAATTATGATGGTGAATTTTATGAAGCATTTCTTTTCAGGTCCTCCACTTGATCTAACTTATCTGAGACACTTTCTGAACAACTTGAAGGTAAGTGTTTCTCTACCAACATTTGGCCTCTGTTTTTCATGTTTTGGTTTATGTCAGAGGCTGAGCTCATCCCACTCTTACTGAAATATTCCTGTGTTCTCTGCTTCCAGGGGGAGAATGGAGACAAGGGGTTCAAAGGTGAAAAAGGAGAAAAAGGAGAGTTTAATGGCAGCTTTCTTATGTCTGGACCTCCAGGCCTGCCCGGAAATCCAGGCATGGCTGTGAGTAGTGACCCCTCCAAGTTATCTTCCCCAAGGACTTACAGCTTTCCCAGAAGCCCCCAATGGGACTAGGCAGTTAGGGCTAGTCATTGTACTGTAAGCTGGAGGCAAGGCTTGGGGATCAGCCAGCTCTCCCACCATCCTTGCTGATTAATGGGGAAGTTGGCTGAGGTCCCTGGAGGGAAGGTAGCTGGCCAAGGCTACATGAAGGTGGGTAACTTCCAGACCATTAGCCACACTACCTTATTCATGACATTGTTGGAAAATTCACTCCACACAAAGAATGATTAATGGTGAATGCATCAGATAACAGCAGCAGAATGGAAGGTAAGGGAGATATTTTTAGAGGAGCCATTTGATTCTTCTGAAATTTTATCAAAGAAGGAGCTCCTAGCTAGGTGTGATTTTCCTAGGATGAGAGGCTTTTCCAGGTGAAAGTAGAGAAAGTCAAGCTGTGCCTCCAACAACAATATGACCAGATCATTGACCTTTGGTCCCAGAGCTCACCATGAGGGTAGAACCAGCAAAGCCAGAGATCAGAGTTCTGCTGCTAACTGGGCCTCTAATTTGCTTTGTGATCTTGGGCAAGTCCTTTCACTTCTCTGGGCTTCAGTTTCTCCATCTATGAAGTGCAAGGCCAGATTAGATGATCTCCAAGGTCCCTTCTGCCTCCAGGGCTCTCTGGGGTTCTCGGTAGAGTCCTTCAACATAACGACTCAGCTGCCATCTTGGAGGCCTTATCCCACCTTGAATTGTGCCCAGGATTGAGGATATTAATAACAATAGTTGATATTTATTGATTTCTTTTAAATAGTCTCATAAAAGGACTAGATGGGACTTCTAGTGATGAATGATGCTTTCTCTCTGTTACGGTGTGCTTTCCTTCACAGGGCCAGAAAGGGGAGACAGTCATTGGGCCCCAAGGACCCCCAGGTGCTCCTGGTCTGCCTGGGCCACCTGGCTTTGGAAGACCTGGTGATCCTGGGCCACCGGGACCCCCAGGGCCACCAGGACCTCCGGCTATCCTGGGAGCAGGTTAGTGCTGTAAACAATGCCCTCCTTCACGCTGTCCCTACCATTGTGCTCAAGGTCACTGCATCTGGGTGGCTTGTCACAGCTGCACTAACAGAGGGCCTTCCTGGATACAGCCTTCTTTCTTTCTTTTTTTATTAAGTTGAGATCTAATTTATATATCATAAAATTCACCCACTTAAAGTGTCCAATCCAGTAGTTTTTAATATATTCATGAATACATGGAGCCATCACCACTGTCTAATTCTTGACCATTTTCATCACACCAAAAAGAAATTGTGTACCAATTAGCAGTTGTTCTCTTTTCTCTCTTTCCCTCTCCTCCATCAGATCTGGGCAACCATGAATCCGCTGTGTCTCTGGATTTGCCTATTCTGGACATTTCAGATAAATGGGATCATATAAGATATGGCCCTTTGAGTCTGGTTTCTTTCACTTAACACAGTGTTTTCAAGGTTCACCCATGTTGCAGCATGGATCAGCAGTTCATTCCTTTCTGTGGCCAAATAATTGCATTGTATAGATATATATTTTGTTTATGCATTCATCTGTTCATGGACACTTGCGTTGTTTCTACTTTTGGGCTATTATGAATAATGCTGCTATGAACTTTCATGTACAAGTTTTTATGTGAACATGTTTTTTGTTCTCTTCAGTATATGTCTAGGAGAAATTGCTGGGTCCTATTGTAACTCTATGTTTAACTTTTTGAGGAACTGCCAGACTGTTTTCCAAAGGAGTCACAACATTTCGCATTCCCACTAGCAGTAGCAGTGCATGAGGGTTCCAATTTCTCCTCCCTTATTATGGTATCCTCATTGTATCTTTTTGATTATAGCCATCCTCCTGGGTGTGAAGTGATATCTCACTGTGGTTTTGGTTTGCATTTCCCTAATGACTATTGGTATTGAGATCTCTTCCCATGTGAGTGGAAAATTCCTGGCTGCTTTGTCAATGACTTAGGGGCTTGAGAACCTGCCTTAAGGACCAGCAGTGACTGTAACTCTGTATATAAAAATCTATTCATTCCTTGGAGCCTCACCTCCTGAAATGCAAAATGGATGAGATTAAAGAAAAACTCTATGCATTGAGCATATATCAGATACCAGCCATTTTGCTGATACTATGGTATTTTATTGAATCCTCACAACAACCCTTTAAAAAAAGCATTAACATCCCCATTTTACAGTTACGGAAGTTGAGGCCCAGAGATATTTAGGAACTTTTCCAAGGTCACACAGCTAATAAATGGCACCAACAGGATGAAGACCCAGAGCAGTCCAGCTCCAAAGCCTGTGTTATTTCTACTGTGTCCATTGTGGGAGGCAATAATAGTAGTAATAGCATGAAGGCATACCTTTTTGTCGTTTGGCTTGGCAGGAGCCAGGTATGGTGGAAGCATACTTGGAAAGAGATCTACAGAGTCCTTGGCATAAGGAGAGCTTTACACAGGAGGTGACTTTGGGGCTGGGGCTTTGACGTAGCCTTGGATCTTTTGGCTGCAACTGATAGAAACGTAACTCAAGGTAGCCCAAGCAAAGGGGAAATGTACTGGATGCGAAGGAGGGAGGGAACAATCAACTTGTGGGAGAGGTAGATAAACAGCTGAACCTCAGGAACAGCCAGAGCCAGGGACTCAACCCCTGCGAGGATTGTCTGACCATCTCTAGCCTCCACTTCTCTCTGCGTGCAGCTTCCTGCTTCCTCACCACAAACCACATCCTCTGCACAGGGGGAAATATGGCTACTGACAACTTATAGCTTCCACTGTCGGCTAGAAATCTTGAACTTCTTTCATTCCTTTAGTTAGAAAAGTCCTGGGATGGGGAATTCCTAGAGAAGGGTCCTGATGGGCCTCTCTTGGGCAAGGTACCCAATCTTGGACCAATCCCCTATGACCAGGAGGTCGGATCACATGAGAATATGGTAGCTCTTTCTGGAACCAAATGGCTGTGGAGGTGAAGGAAAGATCCCAAAAGAAGGAGATGAGGACACTGGTCCTGCAAAGAAAGAAGGTGCTGAGTGGATGAAACCATAGGTGCTCACAGCAGCCTTGAGGGATGAGCAGGACTGCAGGAGGGGGTGGCATCCTACAGGGTGAGTGCAAGCTGCAGGAAATCTGTCATCCACAGCAACACTACATTAGGGGTCCCGGGATGCCTTGCTGCGTTGAGCAAGGATTGCTTCTCCCAGAATGTATAACAATTCAGTTAACAAAACACTTTCATGGTTGTTATCCCATGCACTCCTCACAGCAACCCTAGGAGGAAGATGAAACAGATATTATTATAGAATTCATCTCATGCATGAAGACACTGAAGCTCACAGAGGTGAAGAGACTTACTCAAGGTCACAAATACTATTAGGAGGCATGGCTGGGATCCAAATCCAAGTCTATTGGCCCTCTATCCACTAGACGTTTACCACCTATGTGTGGATGTTCGAGTCCTATGTTGGAACTGAACACTTGTTTGCAATGACCTGAAGAACTGTATCATTTTACTGGGACTTATAAAAACATCCTTAACACTGCCAAGAGCTTGGCAGATTTGGAGGTGTTGTCAGGGGTAGGGTGAGCAGAGGATGAGAGAGATAGAAGAAGAACAAATGGAATAGTTATAATACTACTACTTTATGTTTGCCTAAAGTAAGGGCTTTTCAGCTGAAGAATCATAGACTCCTAGCGAGTTCAAGGATATATCTCTAGGATTTGTCATCCCCCTAATATTTTTTGTAGAATTGTGTATGTGTGCATTTTTCTGGGAAAGAGGGCAGTAGCCTTGATCTGATTTTTAAGAGCACTGTGACTCTTCAAAAGCTAAGAGCCCTGGTCAAATGAATGCTGTACATGTACGATTTGCAGAGCACTCAGTTCTCACCACAGCCTAGGGAAGAAGAAATGCCTGTTTTACATTTTGCAGATGAGGAAACAGCTTCAGAGAGCTTGCTGTTTCCTTAAGATCACACAGTTAGCAATGGACAAACTAAGGACTTGAGTCCGTGACTCAGGCCCCAAGCCAGGGCTGCTGTCACTGCACCACCCTGGCCTCCTCCCACTCCCTAGAGCCTTCTCTTCCTCTTTCTGAGCCTGCTTCCTCTGTTCAGTGTCACATGCTTGTCTCTTGGGTGAAATAAGTTATATGCGTCAGGATATTTTTGAATGCAAGTGACAAAATATTCAAATTAAACTGGCTTTTATAAAACAACCACAAAAGGAATTGATTCACTTATGAAACGCAGAAGCCCTAGCCACGGCTTCATCCAGGGTAACAATCAAGAATCCCATCTCCTCCCTGAACCAGTCAATGTGGCCTCAGCCACATGCTGAAGGCAGAGCACCCAAGACGTAGGTGGAAGTTGGGATGCTTTGTGACACTATGAATGGGGTTGAAAACACTTCTCCCCCAGGATCAGCTGATACCTGAGATGTTT
>NW_016107366.1:6882150-6979287 GCF_001604975.1 Cebus imitator | reverse complement strand
AAAAAACAAAACAACAACAAAAGCCCAAGAGCATAAACAATATTACAACATACCCTTGTGCTGCTCAGATTTACTTGGGCAATTCAGCCTTCTCCATTCTGCAAAGGACATCTCTGGTGTGTTCGTTGCCTGCCCTGTAGTTCATTAGAATAAGATACAGCACTCCAAGATTATTGTAATGCACGGAAAAATGGACAAATGCTTCACAAGAATGTCAGGCGTCCTAAGAATGCTCTTTGATCTTTGCAGGGCATTAGTTGCAAAATTTGGCTGCCAAAAGAAAGGACTGTCATACATATGATGGAATTTTGATATTTGGTTCCCTTGTCATTTTGGTGCACAAAGCTTATTATCTTCAAGGCTAGGTGAAAATGAATTTTTTATAATCTTTCTCAGTCACAATGGAAAACAAAAACTCTCTTGGCTTTTGAGATTTGATGTATTCAATAGATATTTGTAGCTTCTATATGTGCGTCTGGATATGCCAAATGACTGTCTGATCTTTGGCACTTTTCTCGGCGATGAATTGCAGACCTCCATTTTCTGTCATGCGTTTAATGTAACTACCAAGCTAGACAGAAAAAGATTTAAGACCTTAAGTGTAGTTGCTCATTTGCTCGCCTTTCTTATTCCAAATGAAAAATTTGAAACTCTTCAAGGACCAGCATGAAGTAACACCATTTAACCATGTTAGTGCCACCAAGCAGCTTTAAAAAATAGAAGTGGCAAAACTTACCAGTGCTTTTGCTAATACCCAAACCAGCATGAAGATAACTCCACTGACAATTTGTAAATGCCTTTATACTCACAGAATGTTGTCTTTTTTGTTTAAATTCATTTATTATAGTTTAGATTTGTGTTTCAAAGTATACATGTTTTTGTTTTATCAAGAAGAATGCCCTTTAGTTATTAATGAAGGTATATATCTCTATCTGGCACATTAACAAGCCTTTTTATCGAATATTGGAGGTCAGCTCCTAGTTGACTTTACAGAGAGGCCAGGCTATCAGATGGTGCCATTGCTCTTATGATAATGGCAGTGTTTGAAATTTAAATGATCTGACAGGTCACAGCATTCAGCAACATGGATGACATGCTGCAGACAGCGCATTTGATTATAGAAGGAACATTCGTCTACCTGAGGGACAGCACTGAGTTCTTCATTCGCGTTAGAGATGGCTGGAAAAAATTGCAGGTAATTTCTAAACTTTTTTTAACACACTGCCTTCAAATACCCTCTAAAAATAATAATATACTCCCATAAATGCCATTTTTTTCTGTTTTGAATAGGGAAAAGTTTGTAGTCAAGGTTTCATTTCAATGTACTCTTTTTCTTAAAGCTGGGAGAACTGATCCCCATTTCTGCCGACAGCCCTCCACCTCCTGCACTTTCCAGCAACGTGAGTAGTTACCTCATGCATTCATTTGTCAGCTTTTCCTGAGTGCCCCATGGTATCTAGCAAGCCTCTCCAAACTCTGGACAGCCAGCTGTGCACGGTTTAGTATCTGGTGAAATCCTAGAAATTGATGGGCGCTAACAGACGTTCCCGTAATGGAGTGGAGGAATAACGAGATCCAGAGGCTACAGACCTGCTGTTCCTATGTAGTAGCCACATCCTCTTGGTCAGGGTTTTCCCTCTCTTGGCCTCAGTTTGTTCATCTGTGGAATCATTTATTGGTATAAGCAATCCAGAAGATTCTTTTAATTTTTGGCACCGTCTGCCTTATAAGAACATGGGCAACTGGTGTTGTCCGTCTTCTAGCCCTAGAGCAATGCTTTGAGGTGGGCACTATCATCCTGGTTTTGCCAATGGTGAACCGAGGCTCTGAAGAGGTAGCTTTCTCTGCGAAGTGAAAGCATCGGTGATTAAACATGGGTTTATCAAAAAGAATGCCCTTCCTTGATTCGGCGCTCTTTTAAAAGTCTTGAGAACATATTCTCCCTTTCTGAAGATGACTTCTTCAGCAGGTCATGAAACTCTTTACAGTTAAGAGTCACAGTTAGAGACAATGGCAAACAATTGCATCAAACTAAAGCATCTTCTCTAGAAATATTCCACTTGCACCTCAGTGCACTCTGAAGAACAGATCGAATGCATATTCAGAACTGTTTCTTTTCCTCCTTTACATAACAGCTACATCAGCCTCTGCCTCCACTGAACCCTATTTCAAGTGCCAATTATGAGAGGCCTGCTGTAAGTACAATTTATACATTTAATCTGCAAATACTGAGTGTGTATCTACTATGTGCTAAGCCTCATGCTTAGTACATAGTTCCATACCATCATGATGCTTATAGACTGGTGGGGGAGGCAAACAAAAAATAGAGAACTACAATACAGGGTGGTAAGTTGTTTGGGTGAGCCAAGCACAGGGCGCTGGGGGTATGAGGAAGGTCAGAGAAGTCTACCTGGAGAAGGTGACCTCCAAACTAAGACCCAAAGGACAGCTGAGTTCAAGGGTGAGCCAGGTAGAAGAAAGAGGAAGAGGGAAGATGGACAAGAGGGAGGCAAGGGCAAGGGCTGTGCATTCCGTAATTGCTAGTATTTCAGTCTAGACAAAGAATAGAGTTCAAGGCAGAAACGGGAGACGTTTAGTCTGTGGAAGTCAGCAAAAGCAAGGGCTAAGCCTCAAGGGCTTGCAAACCAAGCCAAAGAGTTTGACCATTTTCTGTGGGCAATGGGAAGCTACAGAAGGGAGCTAAGGCAGGGAACAGGTATGATAAGACTGGTGTTTCAGAAATTACCTTGGTTACAGTATGCAGATTAATCAGAAGGGACAGGAGCAGGGGTCCAAAGGCCAGCTAGGTAGCTCCTGCGCAATCTGAACTAGAATCACAGCAGTGAGTACATAGACTAGCAGGCCACTGGAGAGACATGAAAGAAGCAGGAGTGGCTACTTGGGTCATTGGTTGAAAATGGTGCAATAAGGATGAGAGAGGTCAAGAATAATGCCCACATGCTTGGATGATTGAGTGGTGACAGTTTCCTTTCCAGGGATTGTTTCATCGCTAGAATTAGAAACTCTCTCTCTATTCTTTTGCTAGGTTAAGTAAAGATCTTGTTTAAATCATCATAGATACCTCATGGAACGCCATCACAGGAAGAACAGCCAGGCCTGAGACTCTTGTCTCTATTAGTCTGCTTTGCAGTCTCCACAGATAACCTTCTGAAAGAGTCTTTCTTCCTCCCCACCTCACCCCAACACACATACATAGGTGACATGAGCTTGCACACAGCTTTGGGTCACTCTGGCACCGATTCTTGACCCAATTCTGTGTGATTTTACAGCTGCCAAGTCCAGTACTACGGACTCAGTTCAGAGTCTCGGGAGAGATAGTCTGTACAGTCAGTCTTGGGTCAACTGCCCACTCCCAGACCAATGGAGAGTAGCCAGGTGAATGAGGTTGAAGGCCTAAGGACACTCCTTGTAGCAAGGATTGTGGGGGCATTTTCTAAAAACAGATGTGAGCACTTCCTGCTGTGCTGCTATTGACCAAGGAGGAACTCATTTGGAGCGTGGTGAGTCTGAGGTGCTCAGATAGGATCTGAAGGTCTGAAACCCCACAGTGGGATCTGGGCTGGAGACGAACCATGCAATTATTACGGGGCTGGTTGGATTCCTGAAAGAGAATCTATACAGTCAGAAGAGATTAGACGATGAGGAACAAAACTGAAAAGGAACTAATGGGAGAAATATGAGAAGGAAACTGAGAAGCCATCGCCAGAGAGGAAGAAGCAAGCCAAGCAAGGTGGTAGCCAACAGTGTCAAAGGCTGCCAGGAAATCCTTAAGGAGAACCAAAAGGTATCCTTCAAATTTAGAATCTAGAGCAAAGCATTTAGTAGCCAAAAAGATTCTAGTTGGTTGAGGAGTCAGTGGGAAGTGAGGAAGAGAGATGTGAGTATCAGTAACCCTTCAAAAAGCCCCAAAGTTAGGACCATAGCTAAAGGATTTTTTAAAATAGTATTTTATAAATTCAGAACGAATACGTATTCATTGCAGGAAATGTTAACAGTGCATGAAAAGAATGGAGAAGAAAATAGTAACACACCTACAATTTTATCAAAACTACAACCATCCCCAAAATAGCAATTTTAACATCTTGAGTGTTGTAACATTATTGTCTTCATAAAAGGACAATATGAAAGTGTTGCCATTTTATAAAAATGTGGCCGGGCGCGGTGACTCACGCCTGTAATCCCAGCACTTTGGGAGGCCGAGGCGGGTGGATCACGAGGTCAAGAGATCGAGACCATCCTGGTCAACACGGTGAAATCCCGTCTCTACTAAAAAAACAAAAATTAGCTGGGCATGGTGGCGCGTGCCTGTAATCCCAGCTACTCAGGAGGCTGAGGCAGGAGAATTGCCTGAACCCAGGAGGCGGAGGTTGCGGTGAGCTGAGATCGCACCATTGCACTCCAGCCTGGGTAACAAGAGCAAAACTCCGTCTCAAAAAAAAAAAAAAAAAAAAAAGTTCCAGTAGTTAAAGAAATACAAACATGAGGACACAAAACCTCCCAATCTCATCATTCAGACAACCATAATTTCAGACATTTCTCTGTGTCTTTCTAAAGGAGAGTAGCCTTGGTGGGATTAGAGGTGTGGCCAGGAGCCCCTGCAGTTGCCTCCTGCCTGTGCCTTTCTTGGGCAGCCCCTGGCATTGGGGAAGCCTCAATCCTTCAAGGACCCTTGTGTTGCGCTCAGATGTAGCCCCAAAGTGCACTGGTTGGAGGGCGATGAGACCACAGGGCTTCTTCCCTCAGGCACCAGAGTCTCCATATGCATGAGGAGGAAGACGGGGGTTGGGGGCAGCATAGTCAGATGGCTGGCAAGGACATCAAAGGGTCAGGGTGTGTATGTGGAGGTGGAAGTCTGGTGGCCTGCCTGTGATTGTGGTGGGTGGGCAGCATGCTAAAGCTCTCTCTTATCCTAATGGCTGGGAATGTAGAGCATAAAATGCTAGCCACTGGGAGGCCTGCTGGGGAAGCCTTGGCTCAGTGCGGGGCAGGAAGGAGATGGGAATGGGGCATGATGCTGCTTGACCTGGACCTCTCAGTCTAGCATGGTGGTCAAGACAGAACCGGGATGAATAAAAAGAGAGAGACTGTAGCAGGCGGCAGCCTTGGGGTCCATCCTCTACAGGAAGGAAAGGGGTGTTGAATGGAGAAAAATATCCACAGAAGTGCAAGGGCTGCTTGGGGCAGTCTGGACACTCACTCCGGCTCATGGCTAGTTGTGGCCAACTGGCTGGAAGCTGGAAAAGCAGAAAACCACCATGGCAATCCTTGTCACCTCGATACATAGAGGCGTTGTTCAGGTGTGAGAGGCAAAGTAGAAAACGGAGAGTCATACTGGCCGCCTCCTGCCCCACCATGTCTCATTTCATGTTCTTTGGCTTAAGACATTTAAGAGTATTTTCCTTTTTGATAACTTGGATCCAGGTCCTGTACCAGCCTCCCAGCTCTAAGTTGATGAGGTAAAAGTTACCCCCGTGGTGAGATTGATGGGAGACAGGGAGATGAGTGTTCCTTGATTATGGAATGCATCCCAGAGGGAGTGGCAGAAAGGCTGAGAGAGACGGCAGTTGTGGAAGGCTGGGTTTGGGGAGCGAACATGTGGGAGAAATAGACTGTGGACTGGTTTTTATTTTGGCTGCTGACCAAGATAGCAGGGATGTGAGGCTGGAATTACCATAAGACCCCTAATTTCCAGAATGGTCTGTCTCAGCAGTCTTAGTCACAGGTGCCATGTCCTTCTTTCCATGGCTTTCCCCCAGACCCCTCATGTGATCAGCCCCAGGCCTATCCAGCAGACGGAAGAAAGGACAGCAGACAGACGGCTGGAAGAAGCTCTGGGATCCAGGGCCAAAGCCAGCTTAAAACCCCTGCAGAGACCCAGAGTTCTCAAACTTATGGCCTGAAGGTGGATTCAGATCCCTGAAGTGCTTTATTTGGTCCAAGCAATATTCTGTTGTATTTTTTTCACCTAAGGAAAGCATTTCTACTACTTAAAGCTGTTCAGAGAGCTGAAACAGGCTGCTTGGGAGACCATAGTTCTGCTTCCCCGGAGATGGTCAGACAGAGACTGCAATTCCAATGTCAGGGAGGGATTGACTAAGATGACCTCTAACGTGCCTTCCAGCCTAAGAAGTCTGGAATCTTCGCAGGAATGTGAGATGGTTCTGGGGGCTGGAGTTTGCCTTTGATTCTGACAGCTCTCTTTTGTCTCACATTTTTCAGCTACATTTGGCTGCTCTGAACATGCCATTTTCTGGGGACATTCGAGCTGATTTTCAGTGCTTCAGGCAGGCCAGAGCTGCAGGACTGTTGTCCACCTACCGAGCGTTCTTATCTTCTCATTTGCAAGATCTCTCCACCATTGTGAGGAAAGCAGAGAGATACAGCCTTCCCATAGTGAACCTCAAGGTAAAAACAAGTATGGTTCCCACTGCCTTCTGCAGGCATTGGTCTCCACAGGGCCTGGGGACAGTTTTCATTCCTGACGTCAACAGAAGACTGTGGACTTAAGCCAGCTCTCTCCCTGACTGGCTGTGTCACTTTGGGCGGGTTCTTTGCCTTCCCTGAACTTCAGTTTCCTTTTTGCTTGTATGACTCTTGGAGCACACAGGAGAGATAATGATAACTTCTTTCATTGATACAGATTCTTGTTTGTTTACAAAGTACCCCATTATCTTAAGAGGTACTTTTAATAAACATGAGAATTAATTTTTTAGTTTGTCAGACGAGAAAACTGAGGCTCAGAGGAGGAAAGCAGTTTGCTTAAAATCACTGCACATTAGAGTACTTTGTCCTGACCCCCGGTTTGGTGTTCTCTGAGCATTTAAACAGGTATTTCTCTGCCCCATTTGTTGGTAAGACAGGCCCTTGTAGGATCCCTCAGTTATTCCACAGAAATAGCAGACTCCTTCAAGGCTATGCAGAGAAAGCTCGCTGCCACTTACACCCTGGAGAAGCTCTGGGTCCTGATGACTGTTTGTTTCTTAAAGGTACTTTAGACCCTTTAGTCTCTGCAACCCCAGCACTCCAGTTTGAAACCCTGAGGCTAGGAAGTTCCATCCTAACCCCACACCCAGCACTTTCCATCTCCTGTCCCAGAAGTCTATTTCAGCACCTTCACCCACTGAAATTATTTTTATTCTTGGATCTCCCTACAAGGGACCAGGCTCTTTCAGGAAAAGGACTAAGAAGTTCATCTCCATTTCATCCACAGTGTAGACTGAGACAAGGCCTGCCACATATTTGAAGCTTAGTATATATGCATAATATTTTCAAAATAACAATAATAAATTAAAGACATAAAACACATTTGTGATGGGAAGGAGGCTTGTACACACATACAATAAGATAAATTGCCTCAAGACATAAGGCAAAAGAGTTTGTGGACGGATCATAAAATCAAACCACAAACATTTCTTGAGTTTCCAGTCTCTGTCCAGGCTCTAGGATTGGGGCTGGAGACTCTAGTATGAGGTGGCATCTGGGCCTTGAAGAATGAGTAAAAGTCTAATTCATTTGTAGGCCGATGGTATAATGATTCTAATGTGGTATTTTGTCTCTATAGGGTCAAGTACTTTTTAATAATTGGGACTCAATTTTTTCTGGCCATGGAGGTCAGTTCAATACACATACTCCAATATACTCCTTTGATGGCCGAGACATAATGACAGATCCTTCTTGGTAAGTGAGGGTGGAAGTCCTCAGATATGGTGTGATAGACAGTTTTAGGGGGCATCCTAACAATGGGATACCTTTATCAGCTGCTCCTCTAGGATATTGCCAACATAAAGTCACAGTGAGGCAACTGTGTGCCATGGAGAAAGCCTTGTTGTTGGAAGTCAGAAGACCCAGGTTCAGTAACTCAATATGGAACCCTGGGCAAGACATTTTCACTCTCTGAGCCTCAGCTGCCTTACCTGTCAAATGGGCAAGATAACCATGTCTATGTCATGGAATTTTTGTGAGAATAAAATGAATATATATGAAAACATATAGCATGCAGGGGGCACATAGTAAGTGGTAAGCAGTACAACTCCCGGTGATCCTGTAACTACGCTGTGATTTGCACTCTAAATCTTGAAAATTATGTGTGTTTTTCAGAATAGAACAATTCGGCAAACCCTCAGGGCTTACTCTATATCAGGCCTGAGGCCAGGCCTGGAAGGCACAGTAATAAACCTACACGCCTCCTACCCTTACAGGGCTCACAGTCTGCAGAGGAAATAGACCCACACTAACTATGACTCTAGACAGAATATTGTAAATGGAGAAACAGGTACCATAGGATACACAGGAAATGTTTATTTTCATTTGTACTTAGGGGTGAGAATCAGAGATGGCTTCCTGCAAGAGGAAGTATTTATTGGCCTTTGAAAGATGAGAAGGAGTCACTGGTCTGAAAATGAAAGAGAGGCTCTCCAGACTAGGGGACCCATGAGCAAAGGTTTAGATTCACAAAAGCAGAGGGTGTGATTTGAAAACAACTGCAAGCTGGGTATGGCTGGAACCTAGTGTGTTAAGAAAGCCAGGAAGAGCAGTGAGGATAGAGAGGTGATTTGGCATCAGGGTTAAGGAGTTTAACTTGATTCACTAGACTTATGCCAATTTGCTTACCAAAATATACCACAAAGAAGTGTCATTTTGAAAAATAACATGACAAAATTACTTTTTAGGCCCCAGAAGGTCATTTGGCACGGCTCCAGCCCCCATGGCGTTCGCCTTGTGGATAACTACTGTGAAGCGTGGCGAACCGCAGACACAGCGGTCACGGGACTTGCCTCCCCGTTGAGCACAGGGAAGATTCTGGACCAGAAAGCATACAGCTGTGCTAATCGGCTAATTGTCCTGTGTATCGAAAACAGTTTCATGACAGACGCCAGGAAGTAATAGCCTTCCAACGATTCTTAAAGAGTTTTCCATTTTTTCTTATGTGAAGAGTTGACACTGAAATCTAAAATGTTTGATTGTTGTAAATATTACAGTTTTTTTTTTTTTAACTACACATTCGTTACAACAGCAACCAAAGAAAACATACCTCAATACACTCAAACTGAAGACATAGAGGACTCAGATCAAAGACAAAATCTGATCCATATATTGGTGCTAGATTCTGCGGGAAAACGCATCCCAACATAGGTTAAGAGCAAGTTGAAAACAAAGGCCATGGTATTCTGCCGCTGCATCCTTGAGACAGTTATATCCTCCTTTCAGCCATTGTTGTTGAGTGTAAGATGTCCTTCATGTTTTCTTACAAAGTCAGTGTTTAGAAACGTTACCCTTTCTAACTTATGTGCAGACCAAATGCTTTTCTCTTTCACATACTATTCGTACACAGAAACAGAGCGGCTCAAATGATCCTATTTGTATTTTCTGATACTATCAGACTTTAATTTTTTTCCTGAAATATTATTGCCATCATGTTTTAGGAATTTTATATTTTTACACAATCATATTTTAGTATGGCATCTGTTTATGTAACTCTGACTTGCTGGAAAAGTTAAAACTCCAAATTATCTGCAACTAGAAAAGAAATAGCACATAATTACTACCTTCCCCTTGGTGGCTCTCCTCCCCAACCCCCACCCCACAATTTTATGGCTTCCATTTGGCAACTTTTGAATTATAACTTCGATTGAAATAAACAGGTTCATGGAGATGAATTTTCTGAGAAACATATATCTACATGTTATATGCTTGGATTTTTTTCCATGTAAGTGAACATAAAAACATCTTTTCTGGGCGCTTTCTTCTGTTTGACTTTTTCCCGCTCGTTCCTTTATTCTCCATCGCCGACATGGAAGCAGACGGGCGGGTTTGCTAATCCTGCCACATGTGCTGCCCCTCAGGTGATGATCAGAGAACTGAAAAGTTTTCCCGTCATGTTCGTCTGCCCTGGCTCTTGTCTCTCTTGTAGTGGGGGCAGTGTAGGGTGTATAGGGCCCCAGAGTGGGAAACAGGATGAGCTGTGATTCTGCCGGCGTCTCGGGTCATGACTTTAGGCAAGTCCGCCTCTGTCTCTCAAGGTGGTTGGGATAAAACAGGCCTAGGGCTTCCAGTCATTAAACATCAGACTTCTAATACATCCCATTTCATTTTCATAATAACCCTGCAAAGTAGTTTTTTAATCTCTACTTTGCAATGAAAAAAAAAAAAAAAAAAAGGTCATATCTCAGGGAGTTACTTGTTCCAGGTCATACACTGGTGAGTGGCAGGGCTGGTTTCAGACTCAGGGTCTGTCTTGTGTTGGGGCTGTGATCTTCCCAAGGAACCCCTGTGCAGCGCTGCCTCTCTGCCCCCTCCCTGCTATAAGCATGTGATTCTCTGGCTCTTGATTTGACCCTCTAGGAGAAACATAATCACCAGGCAAGAAGTATGCTGGGATATTTCCTCTCATTCAGCTGGGCTGGCCTAGAAGCTCAGCAAAGTGAATCCACCCTCAGAGTCCTTGAAGTAGGAAGGAAATCAAAGAGGAAAAACAAAGAAAAAGCAAGCAGCCCAGAATCTCCATGTAGGGGCTTCATAAATACATGAGCGGTGAGGAGCTTCCTAATGAGTCACAGAATGCAGACAGTTTGAGGCTGGAAAGTTCCAGAGGTGGCTTGTCGAGGACCAGCCCACCCGTTGAGTGATGAGGGCTGGGGGTGCTTGGCATGGGGAAGGCGGGCAGGGGTCTCCCAAGGCCGTGAAGCACAGACACTGTCCATTTCTGTCTCACAGCCCACCTGGCCCAGGGTTACAATAGAGACAGGTGGATTGGGGTTGGGGGAGGAGCCGAAAGGCAGGGAGACCTCATTTGCTAACCCTGGAGTGAGTGTTGAGGCTTATGCCTTTGCAGCTCAGGCCTCTCCATGCACCAGAGGAGGTATAACCGGCTGCCCCAGAAGGAGGCTGTGAGTCAGCCCCAGCCCCATTCAGACTCGGAAAATGACTGTCAAAACCTGGGCCTGAATTCACTAAACATCGGCCCCTGCCCAAGCCTTCCCGTCCCACGTCAGAAGCTGCCAACCTGACATCCTCAAGGTCACTCAGGCAGGCCACGGGGGCTCCTCCTGAGGGGCAGGGCACAACTGGCAGGGCACCTTGGGAATATTTAAAGGCTGCGTCGTCCAAGCCCCGCCCTATCTTGGGAAAGCCTGAACTGCTGCAGCCTAGCCAGGCCCTTCTGCCCATGGCCGGCCTATCTGTGACATCTCCCAGCTCCCGAACCTGCCTGGCTTTTCTCACACTTCCTCCTCTGAGCACCTGACACTTGTGACACAGTTGAAACACAATAGCGGAAAGGTCTCTAAGCCTTCACTCTACCCCGTTCCTGGGTGTCTCAAATGTGACCGAAGTCTGGGAAGGCGATTCACAGCCTCAGGCCTGATAAGGGAGGAAAGATTTTTCACAAGTAATTCATCTTTATTGTGCTCGAGGTCTGTCAGAGACTTGCTGTGCGTCCATACTGTGGACCCTCAGGGTCTAAAGGCTGCAGCATCTAAAGCCCGTACCCAGCAACAGAACTAGAGGAACAGAAAAGGCTGCCAGCCCATGTCAGGAACCAGGCTGCATAAGGAGGCAGACTCTGGAGGGTGCAAAGGAGCAGAGGGACTAAGCAGGTGTCGGGGAGGGACAGAGAGCATGAAGGAGAATCCCCCTGCCACCCTGAGCATGGCCACATCGAGTAGCCTGAAGAAAAACCCAGAGAACAAGGAGAATGGGCCACAGGAGCCACCCGTGCAATTGCCAAATCCTCCTGGACTTGATGTGCCTAGCAAGGTGTCTCTTGAACCCATAAAGGGTGACAGTCGGAGACAGTGTGGAATTCTGGAAATCATCAGCAATCCAGTACCGCCGAAAAGCAGTCAAGACACTTTGTGTCAGTCCATAAAGGAAATACAACTCAAATTCACAAGGGGTGTGTGTGTGTGTGTGTGTGTGTGTGTGTGTGTGTGTGTGTGTGTTTAGAAATGTATTGGCTCATGAAACCAGGAAGGACAGGGGATGCAGAGACTCAGACAACGTGGCGTGGCAATGTGATCACTCACTCTGTTCTCTGTGTGTGTGTGTGTGTCTGTCTGTCTGCCTGTCTGTCTGTCTGTCTGTCTTGCTTCTCTTTTTCTGTGAATATGGTTCCTTCCCTCCAACTGAGGACAAGATTCATGCGACAGAGATGTCTGCAGACAGCTCGAGGCTTACATGATTCCACCGCCCCAGAGAGTGATTCCAGGGGAAAGAGAAGACTTCCTCTCCCTCTGGGATGATATGAATTCCTGGAAAGGACTCTGATTGGTTCCACTTGTGTTGCATGCCCGTGACTGTGTGTGGCAGCCTCCACCCCAGAGATGAGTTGTGCAAGAGGCATAATTCCTCCACCCAAAATGCATGGGAGTTTGCAATGACTGAAAATGAGGCATAGAAGGTTGAGAGAGCCAGCAAAATAGATTCTACCACACACAGCAGCAGGGAAGATCAAGTGTGGGAGACATTGCAGTGGAATAATAGACAGAGGTGAGATCGTGCTGGCCTTGAAATCCAGGATGAGACATTTAGACTTTATCCTGCAACTGACGTAGGACTAAGAAGAAAGCATTTAAGCAGATAGTGAGGGTACAGGACTCCTCAGTAAGGTTTTCCTTTTAATGCAAAGCAGCCCCAAAATCATGTCCTTTTTTTTTTTTTTTTCTTTAAAATGGAATCTCTCTCTATTGCCAGGCTGGAGTGCAGTGGTGTGATCTCCATTTCTGCCCACTGCAACCTCCACCTCCCGGGTTCAATCAATTCTTCTGCCTCAGCCTCTCGAGTAACTGGGGCTACAGGCGTGTGCCACCATGCCCAGCTAATGTTTGTATTTTTAGTAGAGATGGGGTTTCACCATGTTGGCCAGGATGGTCTCGATCTCCTGACCTCGTGATCCGCCCGCCTCAGCCTCCCAAAGGACTGGGATTACAGGCGTGGGCCACGGCACCCGATCAATCATGTTCTTTTCTAACAAAGAGCAGCCTGTAAAATCGAGCTGTAGACTTAGCTAGAAGCTTGCACGGGTGAATGCTGGCAGTTGAGCCAATAGGAAAAGGCTACCTGGGACTAGGTATGATCAAAATGACAGCCCCATCTTCCCTTCTCTTTTACAGCCACATGTACAGCAAGGAACAAACAAGATGGCACCCACCCAGTGGAAAGCCCATTTGCATAATAAGATTAGGATGGGGTGGCCAGCCTTCCCCACATGTTATGTAAACGTCACACCTGGTCAAACCAATCTGCGGGCCTGTTTAAGTCAGACACCACCTCCTCAAGCCTGCATATAAAATCTGCTGCAGTCAGCTGCAGGCCAGCTTTTCCCTCTCAGTCACCTGTCACTCAAGAGAGAGAAAGCTGCTCTCCTCTCGCCTTCTGCCTATTAGACTTTCCTCTCCTTGACCTACCCACATGTGCCCCTGACCTTAATCTTCTTGGTGTGAGACACAAACCCCGGGTATTTACCCCAGACAATGATGCTACTTCACAACTGGCAAGGCACCTTGGGAATAGTTAAATAAGATAAGACATGGTATCCGAACCATGTTTGAGATAGTTCAAGCCAGTTTTTTGCTTATTTGTTCACTCATTCAGAAATATTTCTTGAATAAAACAGAAAGCTCTCAGGCAGACACATGGACACTGGCAGTGGGAACTTAGAGGTCTGTGGGTAGAGCACCCCAGAGGCTGCAGTATCAGGCCCAGTCTAGCAGGAAGTCACTCAGGGTTTACTTCAAGATAACAGTTTGAGCTTACAATACCTTCCTCAAACCTTATTGAAGTGATAAAAACAACAGAGAAAGAAAAAAAACAACTTGTAACCCCACTGTTAAAAAAGGAAGAACTACATCAATCCGGCAGAAACCTTGCGGACTTTCTGGAAGATATGAACCCGCTATGACTGGCTATCCTATAAACACAGCAGCAAAGGCAGGGCCTGTGTTCAAGTCCCTCCTGAGACTGATAGCCACAGGAAAGTGCCAGCAGGGGTGGAAACAGAAATAAGCTGGGAAAAGGCTGGGGAGAAGCTCATAGAGACTGGTGCAGTTGCTGACAGTACCCAAACCTATCGGACCTTTTCAGTGTGGGCTTTCATATTTATGAACATCAGTACAGAACAACAAGCACCAATTAGTCATCAGAGGAGATCTAGCAGCCCCCAAAAGGGAACCAACAGTCAGGCAGAGCCAATGGCTTCTATTTCAAAAGAATGATTATGGAAAACAGGAGATAACTTTTAAGGATTCAAATTTGTATTTTCATCCAGCCCCACTGGAAACAAAAAAGAAAACAAAGCAAATTGGTATTCTCAGTAAAATTTCAGACAGTAAAAGAAGAATGAAATGAAAATACTGGGAGAATAAGAAACAGTCCTTAAAAATAAAGGAATGACTATATGCTCACCAAAATAGAATAGAACTACAGCATATATGCTATTGCAACCTGATTTAGTGAATTGTTAGATCAAATCAAAAGAATATAATCTGCTCAAAGGACATAGACAAAAAGATAAATTCATGAGATAAAGACGAAGGAAGGAGATCGACATAATGTTTCAATATTTATATAACAGGAGTCATAGAATAGAAGAGAATATTGGATGGAAGAGGAGTATCAGTGAACAAAATAAGTTGGGCATGGTAGCTCAAATCCCAGCCACTTGGGAGGCTGAGGCAGGAGGATCACTTAAGCCCTTAAGTTCAAGACCAGCAGGGCAACATAATGAGACACTATCCCCACCAAAATCTAAATCTAAATAAATAAATAAAAGAAAATTTCCTGAGCTAAAGAAGGAGCATAATCTATGGATTGAAATGATTCACTGAGTCCTGGACAGAACTGTTGCGAAATATCCACCTATGTACATTTCTGGTAAAATTTATGCATTTTAATAATAACATAAAAATCCTATACACTTCTATATAGAGAGCAATTCAAATTGGCTTTGGAGTTCTCATTTGCAGTATGAAAAATTAGAGGACAATGGGGTAATGTGTAACTAATCCT
The DNA here is from genome assembly GCF_001604975.1 of Cebus imitator. Taxonomy (NCBI): domain Eukaryota; kingdom Metazoa; phylum Chordata; class Mammalia; order Primates; family Cebidae; genus Cebus; species Cebus imitator. The sequence goes on along the minus strand of NW_016107366.1, from coordinate 6,964,263 downwards.
GTGGATTGAGAATTAAAATTCCGGCCGGGCGCGGTGGCCCACGCCTGTAATCCCAGCACTTTGGGAGGCCGAGGCGGGTGGATCATGAGGTCAATTGATCGAGACCATCCTGGTCAACATGGTGAAACCCCGTCTCTACTAAAAATACAAAAATTAGCTGGGCATGGTAGCGCACACCTGTAGTCCCAGCTACTCAGGAGGCTGAGGCAGGAGAATTGCTTGAACCCGGGAGACGGAGGTTACAGTGGGCCAAGATCGCGCCATTGCACTCCAGCCTGCGTAACAAGAGCGAAACTTTGTCTCAAAAAAAAAAAAGAATTAAAATTCCACAGCCAACCAAACTTTCATGTATGGGAATAAAGAGAGACACTTTCAGAAATGTCAAAAGTCAAAATTATAGCATCCAGGTACCTTTTCTGAAAAACAGACTTTGTGGAAGGATTATAACCAAATGGAATTAACCAAGAATTTGTATCTCACAAAGCAGAGGACGTCATGCTAGAAATCTGATGAGAAACAAAGTCAGGTAACTTGTGGTTATGTCCAAATCTATTTTTTCCTGCTGTGTAATACAGATACCACATATGAGTTGAGATAGTTTTTACTTTAACAGTTATATATTCCAATAACTATTAGAAAAATATAGATAGATACTAAAATTATAATTTCACATTTATTTGCATTTAAGTTTTAAAAAGTGGGTTGGTTGAAAGGAACGTATTAGGTAACTAATAGTATAAATGATACATCATCAAGATGATAGACAACTGACTGAATTTTGGGAAATTATGAGCTGAATAATTGTCAATATATGGTTGTAAAATACATTTCAGACTTTACCCAACTGTGATGGTGAAAGAGGTTTGCGTTTCTTCTAAAACTTAAATGACAGGGCTGATGCTCTAGGTACAAAATTAGCACAGAGTCGTCGTCTTCTTTCTCAAATATTCTTCAAAAATTCTCCCTTCAAATATTCTAGGGTTGCTTCTATTTGCCCAGGAATCAGTTCAACTCATTGTTTATCTGTGGGTACCTTCTGAGAGAAGGGAATTCCGGGATGTCCCCTGTGGCCAGATTCACCTCCCTGGTGTCAGCACTCCATTGACAGTAAGTGCCCAGCTGGTGTTTTGGGGCACCCTGCTGAAGTCATGGTGACCTTGAAGAGATGTTCTGGTGGTCCTGTCGCCCAAAGCACGTCAGCTACCACTGAGAGAGTTCTCTGCCAATTGATGCCACAGTGCTTTCTTGTAGTTCAAGAATGTTTGCCTCTTCTTACAGTGCTGTGCTTATTTAAGATGCCCACAGCAAAACGGCCTGGTCTCAAATGTTACAGCTGTTAAATAGCACAGCCTTTTCTGTTCATCTACGCTCTGAGGTTTTCTGCAAGTCATCTCTCCAAGCAGGAGAGAAGCCGACTTAGAAGTTCTACAATTAATCCTATTCTGTGTTCACTTCAAACATTTCCCAGGCAGTGGTGATGAGTGTTTTAGTGTCCCACAAGGCAGAGCCTCAGACAAGGACAGTGCAGGTGATCCCAGGATGAAGAAGCATGGAGATAGGGCTAGCAAAACAAAGATAGAGGAAAAATCCATCAGGGGACACACTGTGAGGTCACTATTGTCAGCAACAAGAGCTCCATCCCACCAGGACCTCTGAGAAGTATGCAGAAATTCCCTACAAGCGCCTACCCAAGAGAGAGGAGGATGGAGCATTTGTTCATTGGCCACCATTGTGCATTGGTTGAGGGTTGCCCATAGGGTATGAATTCCTCTGCATTTCTGAGCTAAGCCAGCCTGGAAAGCTTCCTGGCATTAGGAGAAGGCCCTGGCACAGAATGGAGAAAGACAAGAGGTGTGGGCCTTGAGGTGGAGCAGCAGCATCAGGAGGTGAGTCAGACGGTCTGTCACAGGAATGAATGAAATCAGAGATGGGCTAAATGGGTGTGAAACAGATGCAAGAGGCATCAACTACAATCCCACTTAGCAGTCCAGCCTTCCGCTCCTCATCATCAGTTTCAGTCATGGCCCCAACCTCCACATAGTTCTATATTGCTTTTTGGCTCCAGTTAGAGCAACCACAGTAGATATGACATGTTTTAACATATTTGATCCTCAGTCAGCAAGAGAAAAAGCAAAAATGAATTAGCCAAAGTGTATAAAACACAGTAAACCTGATAAATTTTAAAAAGGGACGTTTGGTTATTTGAAAACACAAAAAATAAGGAGACCTCTGGCAAGTCTGAGAAGCAGACTTCTGGCAAAAGAAAGAAAAGCACACATATACAAAACTGTAATGAAAAAGCTAGAAACGACTGACACAGAAGATGTTTTAAATATTAAAAGATTCTCATGTAATTTACTAATATGATTTTTAAAACATAGATATAATGGATAATGTGCTATGAAAATGTAATGACAAAAACTGATGCAAAAAATAAAGAAAATACCTGGATTGCTTACTAACTACAAACGAAATTTTAGAGTATGGAAAATCTGCTTGCCTCCCCAAATTTTGCATTGTTAGTTTCATAGGTGGGACAGGAACAGTTCCTCAAAGAAAAGAGAATACTACAGAAGAAAGAAATAGTAACAGGAAAGTAAGTGATGCTCATTTCATTCCACCCTTTGAGTAAAACAGACCAGCCTGACCAACATGGTGAAACCCTGTCTCTAGTAAAAACACAAAAATTAGCTGGGCATGGTGGCATGCGCCTGTAATCCCAGCCACTCGGGAGGCTGAGGCAGGAGAATCGCTTGTACCCGGGAGGCAGAGGTTGCAGTGAGCTGAGATTGTGCCACTGCACTCCAGCCTGGGTGACAAAGAGAGACTCCAACTCAAAAAAAAAAAAAAAATGAATTCAGGTACTGAAAGCTGCCGAAAGAAGACAAAGGTAATGGGGTGGAATGTGATTGGGAGAGGGATGTGCTGCCTTCGCCCACGTGAAGAGGTCCTTCTAAAGACATGACATTTGAGTTGAGACGTTTGTCATTGGTTTATTACGATGTCTTGATTGAGGAATATATATGAAACCATTTGATTTCTTGCCATTTCTATCTCAACTATGCTACCCCGATAGCATAGTCTCCCAGAGCATAGACCTTTAGAGACCTCTGGTGAAGTGCATGAGTTAAGGACCATCCAAAAGACAAACAGCACTTTCAGGATTTGAAACAGGGCTAGGTGCAGTAGCTCACACCTGCAATCCCAGCATTTTGGGGGGCTGAGGAAAGGATCGCTTGAAGCCAGGAGTTCAAGACCAGTCTGGGCAACACTGTGAGACCCACATCTCTACAAAAATTTAAAAAATTAACCAGGTGTGGAGGCACGTGCCTGTAGTCCCAGCTGTTCAGGAGGCTCAGGCAGGAGGATTGCTTGAGCACAGGAGCTTGAGGCTGCAATAAGCTATGGTGGTGCCACTGCACTCCAGCCTGGGTGACAGAACGAAACCCTGTATATAAGGGAAAAAAAAGTATTTGAAACAGAGAGAATTTGATGCAGACAATTAGTTACATGGTTGATGGAAAAGGTGAGAAACTGAACAGAGGACAGTAAGACTATCCAGATATTATCAGAAGAGGAGCAAATGGAGGAGGATGTGTGACCAGAGCCAGGAAACTAGGAGTAAAGAGTGAAATCTGGACCATCAGAACCCACAGTCAGAAACTCCACTGGAGACAGGAGGGTGGACAATGAATACCTGGATTATTTTCTTTCCTCCTGTTTTCCAGTCCCTCACCTGTGCCTGCCTTTGACCACATGACCAGAAGTAAGTGACCCAAGGAAGCACAGCCTGCGGTGATCAGGTCCCAGCACCAATACATAGCAGGGGTGAGAAAGACTGAGGGCAGACAGGTCCAGTACCGACACAGGAGGATTCCATAACTGTCTGATTAATAAAAGTCCGGTCTTCTTTAAGATTTCAATCTCAAACTCCATTTAAATCTCTTTTCCCTTCTCTTGCCCTCACATGGAGTATTCTTGAGCTGGGATATTGTCTTCTAGAAATGAAAGTGGAAAAAGGGTATGATCTGGGTCTGAGATATGCACTCCTCTTCCTTCTTCAAGTCCCAGCCCTTCCTGTGTATTTGAGGTGGGCAGAAGGAGAAGAAACTGGAAAAATGTCTTACTCATCTGGCCACAGCTGCAGTCCTTTCTGGGTTGGCTGGTACTGCTTCTCTGGCTAACACTGGCCACTGATGTCCTCACTGTGGCAGACATTCAAATGCTGGTCAGTCCTCTGGAGGACTTATGGGGCCAAGCCAAACCACCTTGTGCAATGTTCCCTGCACCCAATCAGAACTTCTTCCACTCTTGCCAGGGCAACTGTAGGGCTATGTATAGGCAGCTGCACTTCTGCCCCTATATTCACTTTGAAATAATTCCAGTTATCTCCTACTGAACCAGGTAAGTCCAAGGGCAGATCAACAAATAATATCTAACTTGAAGGGGACAGCATGCCCATTGTCACTTCTTCTAGGGACCTCCTGCTTTATGCCTGTTCTCTGGAGTCTCCTCAATAGTTGGCTTAGCGGGGAGGGGTCACTTCTTATTATAAACATGGCACTTTCCACAAGACAGATGCTTCTGACCCTAACTCCCATCTTTCTTCTTTCGCAGTCATCTCATGAAGATTGGGAAGGAGGTCTGGGGGAAGCCTGGTAGGAATAGATCTGATAGGGATAGCCACCTCCCAGGATGAGCCCTGGGAGAGGAATCTGGCACCATAGTGGACAGCTGTCATGAGAGGGTGGCATGCTTAGAGCCTGTTTGTTATCACATCTGGGCTTTAGTTGGAATTCCCAAACAGGAAAATCCTCATCAAATATCCTGCTGCATTTGAACAATGGAAAGGAGGTGGGCTTGCAAAGATCTTGGGGAAGAGTGTCCCTGAAGGAGGAACAGCAAATGTCAAAGCCTTGACTGCAAAGTAGTTTGCTGTGGCTGAGGGGCAGAAGGGCGCTGGTGGAAGCTGGAGCAAGAGTATGCATGGGAGGAGACAGAAAAATAAGGGAGGATAGGTAGGCAGCTGTGGATGCCTAGGATCTCATAGACTAAGGTAAGGGCTTAGATTTCTATGTCTGGTTGCTCTGAGAAGCTACTGGGTGTAGCTTATATAACTGGACAGATTTTATTTTTTCAAGGCAGCAAATTCTGTAAGTGGATGGATCATTATGACATTTTCCACTGTCAGAAAAAATAAAACCAACATTGACTACTTACACAAAGAGAGTCTGACGAATGCATATTCACTTCTTCTGGCTAACATTCATTTTATTGTTGAGATGGATACAACGATCTAGAGTTTTGCTCTCCATAGAACTGTCAGGTTAATAGTGTATGAACTGATCATTATTTTGGAGAGACCACTGTGACTGTTTTGTGTGTGGAGTAGAATGTGGGGACAATGCTACAGGCAAGTAGACCAGTGAATAAACTGATGCAGTAATTTAGCTGACAGAGAATAATGTCCTGGGTGCTGGTTAAAGCAGTGGAGGTGGTGAGAAGTGGGCAGATTTGGGATGAATTTAGGAGGAGGAGCCTTGCTGAAAGGTCTCAGTTATGAAAGAACGATGCCTGGGATTTGGACCTGGCTGGCCGACTCCCTGGAGGGTGAGGCTACCTCCTGGGATGAGAATGACTGTAAAGACGAGATTCATTTGTAGTTGTTGTGCTTTGTTTCTTAACAATTATAGCCCCAGGGTCTATAAGAGCATCTGCCACCTTGTAGGTACCCCACAAATATGTGTTGAATAAATGCAAAAGCAACCATTTGATCAGGTTATCACTGAGACGCCTATACTCACGTTCTTGCCACCAAGACTAAATAATGCATGTAACCGCTCTATACAGACGGTCCCAACTTAGGATGGTTTGAGTTATGATTTTTAACTTTTTGATGGTGCAAACATGACACACATTAAGTAGAAAATGTATCTCAAATTTTGAATTTTGACCTTGCTTCAGGCTAACGATAAGCAGTATGATACTCTCTTGTAATGCTGGGCAGCTCTAATTGCCACAGCTCCCAGCCAGCCACACAATCACAATGGTAAACCACCATGAGATATTTAATACTTTATTCTAAAATAAGCTTTGTGTTAGATGATTTTGCCCAACTGTAGGCTAACAGAAGCATTCTGAGCACATTTAAAGTAGCCTAGGCTAAGCCATGTTAAGTTATGTTAGGTTAGGTATTAATTGCACTTTTGACATGATATATTCAACTTGCAATGGGTTTATCAGGACATAACTCCAGTGTATGTTGAGGAACACCTATATATGTTTGCAAAATTTCCACTTAAAAAGGAGGAATGGGCTGGGCACGGTGGCTCATGCCTGTAATCCCAGCACTTTGGGAGGCTGAGGCAGGAAAATCCCTTCAACCTGGGAGGCGGAGGTTGCAGTGAGCTGAGATTGCGCCACTGCACTCCAGCCTGGGCATTGAGCAAAATTCTGTCTCAATAAATAAAATAAAATAAGGAGGAACAGGGAAGCAGTTCCAGTTGCCTTCTGGATAGGGACAGCACAGACTCACTTTGCTGTCAGAGGAGCAAGTTCTTTCTGCCCTCCTATTGGTCCTGCCCCTTGGAGAACTTGGGAGAATTTCACTGGGCGGCAGTAAAATAGCCACCATCCTAGAAGGATTTCTCCTCCTCAGCACAGGCCTAGAGAAGTGTTCATTCTCCAGGGACTCTGCTTCCTGGCCTCAGCTGCCTGGGCTTAGCTGCCTTGAAGCTCTGCACGATGAACACAGCCCTGAGCAGTGTTCCCATCAATGTTGCTTCAAGATGAGGTGCTCCCTCTTTACTCCAGCCCCACAGGGATCCCCCTTCCCAGTCACAGAGTTTTCATTTGCAGTTCTTTAAGGAAGAAGATCATCAAACTCTCTACAGTCTTGGAATCTTGCCGAAAGTAGCAGGAGCCTCTCTTTTATCTGCCTGCTGTTCCTCTTCTGCTTTCAAACAGCCCAGCTTGGATGGAAACATCCTTTTTGGCAGTGACTCCTTAAAGGGCATAAGAAATAGTCAACCCATTCTGACATCTTTTGACCTTGGACCTCTTGAAGCAGCTCCTCACTACCTTGCCTCAACCAGTTCCACATTTCAGGGACCATACCTACAAGTCCTGATTTGCAGGTATCAGCTTCTGTATTATTCAGACCTCTTTAGTTATGAAACAGAAATCCAAGTAAAATTAGCTTAACTAATAAAGCACAGTTAATCGCTCTAGTAAAAAGAACCAGTTGGGTCTGGCATCTGGATTGCCGTGTCTAGATAAACAAATAATATTGTCAAGTCTTTCTCCTCCCTTCTCCAATCCTTCTCCTTCCATAACTGGTCTCAACTTTTCTCTGTGCTTGGGCCTCATTTTATCTGACCACAGATGGCTTCATCTTGGCAAGGGCAGAGCTTAATCTCCTGGTTCATCTTATGTAGCTCAGCTCTGCCAAAGCAAGAAGAGGGCTTCTCTCTCCCCCTCATGCTTTACTGATCATAATAAGTTCCAGCCGATTGGCCCAGCTTTGATCAGCTTCCTCATTCAATCTTGGCTGGGGGATGGTCACACGTAGGTCAAGTCATTGTCTTTGTGGCCAGGTGCTAAGAATCTGTGACTGGCAGTCCCGCCAGAATCAACCACGTGGTTGGAGTGGGAGAGAAACAGATATCGAAGAGAAGAAGGGGAGGACGGTTGTCTGCATTAAGAAAGGAGAGAGAAGCTGGTCAGGCAGAGACAACAGATCCCTCTTACAGTGAGTCAGATTTAATGCCAGGACCCAAAAAAAGAGCGAGCATTCAAAGACTTGTTTTTGTTTTCTTTCCTAACTTAAACAGGAAATGAAGTTGGTGGACAGGAATCATAATGAGGAAGTGAGCATTTCTTCCTTTGTAGAGAAGTGTACTAAGGCAGAGGTTTGTAAGAGCATGCCCTACCTTTGCTCGCTGGGCTCTTGGAGGCTCTTGAAGAGAGAAGCCATGTCAGGTGACTCGGTGCGGTGGATCAGGCCTTCCTCAATTCTGCTCTGTCCAATTCTCCAAAGCCAAATAAATAGGAAGTGTGGCAGACGGATTCTTTTTAGTAGCAGTACACTTGGGTTTGTTTACGTGGGCATGAGTCCACGGCAAAGCCAATTATTTTCTCTTGCTTCTTTGCTGCATCAGAGAAATGGAGCAATTTTAACGAGGAATTTCAAAGAAACAACACTGTAGTTTACAAAAAATGGGACTGTGTGGTGACTGCCAAATCTGCTTTGCTGAAATATCATGACTTGTTCTTAACATAGTGTCCATTAGACTCTTACCACGCCAGAATCAGAAGGGATCAGAAGAGATCACAGCCAACGCTCTCACACTATAGAGAAGGAAACAGACCCAAAGTGGAAAATGGAGTGACTTAAAAGGCCCAGTGAGTGAGAGGAAGCACAAAACCTAATACTGAGGTCTTTTAAATCCCTGCACAAGGATCTTTCCATTAAGTCATTCAATGATGCTTAATAAAGTAAATAATGGACTGTCTGCTACAGATTTGCTTCTAAATGCCCTTGAAAGCAGTTGATGGGACAATTCAACCTGGTGCTGCAAGTGAAATTACTAAATGAATTTGATTTTTGCATGTCAAGAATATCTCTTCAAAAATATGACTTTGTCTTGGTTTAAACACCATGGGCAACTGAACTCAGACATCAAGGTCATGGCTTTGCTAATCGTGCCTTTGCCTTCCAGTGGCCTTTTTGGTCTCTGAATTCCATGGTCTGAAGTTTGTCTTACCGAGGAGACTTGACCGTATTTTTGTCATCTCTGGTACCTTCCCAGTTTCCCATCTGTGCTGCTCAAGACCGATCATCCCTGTGGACCCTCGTCATCACAGCAAGGCTGTGTGGGGTCATTTGCTCTTCCACATTCCCCTTGCTCTGTGTCCTGCAACCTGGCCTATCTGGAATATAACCCTGCAGCTTCCAGTTGGGCTCAGCCAACTGACCAGAGGTGTAAAGGAAGAGGGTGAAGTTGAGGTACTTATTGCCCGGTTCCCTCTCTGTGAGATCTCCAACGGCTGGCTGCATCTCTCCTTTAAAACTCTCAGCCTCCGCCAAGTGGCTCCTCCCATCACAGGACTCTCTCTCCAGGTACCAGTAGCTCTCCTTCCACTCGCCTGGAGGCCTGGGCAGGTAACAGCACCTGCTATTACTTATGCTTTGATGAGCCCTTTGGGGTTCCACACGGTCTCTTGTGGTTTCCCCATACCCTGCCATCCCTTTAAAAAATAATCTCTTTATTAAACTCACCTCAAGTTACCCATTTGAGTGTGCCACCTGTTCATCTGGGACTCTGATTGATATACTACCTGACTCCAACCTAAGACTCCATCTGTCCCAGTCTCTGGAACATATTCTGTCCCAAACGGGAGAATTTTTGGCACCTGCTTTCAAGAGTCAGTGTGTCTGCAGGTTCCTTGAACCTGAACTTCTAAGTCTGAATTGCAAATTCTCACCTTACTCCTGAGAACAAGCTCCCAAGAACTTACAGTAGAACCTCTCATACGGAGATGACAAGAGGCCAGGAAATGAGGACCTTGAGTGAAGAGGCTGTGGAGCTGTGCTGGCTGGCTGGGATGGCATTAGGTGTCTCATAGAGCAGAGGGGCAAGAAGAGGGGGTCTGGGACAAGAGAGAGCCCACTGTGGCAATGTCAGAAGCCAGAGCATTCCTTACATTTGGCCTGATGAGAACTAGCGGGAGGGATTTGTGTCATGCTTAGGCCAGAGTGCCAGGAGGGGAGCACCTGCCAGGGCCCAGCGTGATGCTGGCGGTGAGGCTCTGCTAACTGGACTGAGAGAGGCACCGGGAATGTGAAGCACAGCACTCTCTTCTAAGGATTAACCACCGCCCCGCCCCTGCAGATCGGCCACTGGTTCAAACTCCTACATCCCCCAGCTGAGCCATCCCACGGGCCTCTTAAGCTCCAAGTCCCTTTTCTGAAAATCACGAGCTATTCAATAATAGCCAGTGTCTTCTTTATTTCTATCCCTCATTGTGCTAGACACAAAATATGTTTGCTTAAGGAAAGTTTACAGTCACTTACAACCTGCTTGCTGCAGACTGCCACTTGAGCCCAAAACTGTGTGGGATGGCAGTTTCACAGAAGAAGTAGTTGCAAAGATGCTCAAAGAGTTCATATCAACTCACATTTTTTCAAAGTGCTTCACAGTTTGTCAGATGTTTTCTCATGTATTATATATCAGTTAATTCTCACAATAAACCTGTTACACATATGTACATATACATGTATGCCTATTATATATATGTATTTAACAGATACAATTTTTATATCTTCTATATCAGAAGTTCAAGGCTTCAAGAAATAAAATGACTTACCCAAGGTGTTATAACAATTCATAATGAATGGCCTCTTTAGATTTCATATGACATCATTGTGTAACATTTTCCTTGTGACTGCGTCTACCTTCCACTTGAGTCTCTTAGCTCATTAAACAGAATCCATGGCTTATATTTTTTGTCCTACATTCCAACAAACATGTGCACGTGTATATGTGTGTACACAACGCATCTTTACTGTTTGCTGAATACCAAACAATCAGCCATGTATCCACCAATTAGATTAGGATATCAAGCTTCACTATTGCTGTCCAAGGCTTCTCTGTGCCCCTCCCTTGTATCTTAGCCTCTAACCACTATTCTGAATTTCATCTTTATCATCTGAATGTATCTATATTATTTAATTGTGTGTGTAGTTTAAATTTAAATAAATGTGTAAATGGCTTATTTATCACCACCATCCTCTGTCCCCACACACCCTCCATGTACATGCACAGTGTCCTACCCACAGTAGGTCCTTGGCCTGGCCTGGCTCTAGCATTACCAGAAAGCATCTGGCTGCCCACCATCATTTCCAAGGGCTTGAAGAAGTCTGGTCAAAGGTTGGCATTGAGTTCTGGGGAACAAAAATCATGAGAACACAGTATCTTGGAGCACCTAGCTACATTACATGCCCATGCTGCTACTCTGGTGGAGTCTTTTTTGTAATCGTTCAACAGGTTCTTCCTATCTGTTGCACAGACAAAGCGAGTTCACGGAGACAGTATTATTGCAGTAAAGGTTTTCAAGGATAATTTTGTGGGCAGGAGGCTAGGGAATGGGTGCTGCTGATTGGTTGGGGTTGAAATCCTAGGGGTATGAAAAATAGTCCTCATGCATGGAATCCTCCTCTGGATGGAGGCCATAGGACCCCATCAAGTTTACTCATGAGTCACAGGTCTAGGTGGGATCAGTTGGTTGCCAGAATCAAAAAGTCTAAAAAGCATCTCAAAATACCAATTTTTGATTCTGCAATAGGGATGTTACCTATAGGAGCAAGATTGGAGGTCACATATCTTGTGAGCTCTGGCCCCGTGACTCTTGAGCAGTAAGGGATTGTAGAAACTACACCTACATTTTAGCAGAATTCAGGCCTCTCCCATAATCCTAATCTTGTGGCTTTTCATTCATTTTACAAAAGTGTCTTTGGTCCCTCAGCAAGGAGGAGGTTAGTTTTACGGAGGGACGATTATCATTCTTGTTTCCAAGTTAAACTAGAAACCAATTATTCCCTGGTTAGCTTGGCCTACACACAGAAATGAGTGAGAACAGCCAGGTTGTAAGGCTAGAAGCAAGATGGAGTTGGCCATGTTAGACTTCTCTTGCTGTCATGATTTTCGCAAATGCAGTTTTACTTTGTAGCCACAAATCGCGTCTATGGAGGGGGAAGTCCTAGTGACTGCCTTACTTGTGGAGCTCAAAAATCTTTTCTCTGTGGGCCTTGCTTCTGAGTAGCTGGTGACAAACACCCCCAACCCCCTTAATGATCCACCATTAACCTAATTTTCATTTCCTTACACATGTCCCTGTCAAATTCTTGGAGAATTTATGCCACATTTTAACAATCATTTCAACAATGCAAGTGGTTTGTGCAAACCTTAAGAATGACATTTTTCCATCTGTAGGTCCTGACCCATTAATGAGTTGTAAAGTCAACTTAGTGGGTTCAGACCAGGATTTTTAAAAAATGAAATAGAACTGGGCATTACCTCATCAAGCAGCCAGGATTACAAAAAGATCAGAATGTGCTCCCAGTAGCAAGGTAGCAAATGGTAAATGTTATTTTGTGAAAAGTATGTGTGTGTGTGTGTGTGTGTGTGTGTGTGTGTGTGTGTGTGTGTGTCCTGGGTCACAATGTAAAATGTATTTCTTTCTATAAATTATGTTCAAAAGATGTTTTAAGCCACTGCTCTAGAGGCACCTTGCCAGGGACATTGGTTGCTTGCTCATCTACCCCCTATTCCACCTCTCCTTGTGGTAGGATAATCCTGTGGTTTGGATGGGCTGTAGGAGTGGCCATGAACGGCCTGAGCCAATTACCATAATTTCAACCCAGTTGCTACCAGGATTGGTTTAGGGATGGTCAGCAATCCAATGCGTAGACCAACTAGAACATGTCATTCCCTGGCCACAGTCAAGGGACACATGGCCCAATTAATGCAGGGATCCATCTTCCAGGAAACCCAACCACATCCTTTGATGGGCCTGGAAATCTTACAAAGACATGCTTTGGAGAGGCCCTGTCTTGCCCGAAACACAAAAAGGCTATTCACTGTGCACCCCACCCTACCCCCAGACCAGAGCCGGCTAGGGAGGGAGAAGAAAAGACCAAAAAACAAACAAGTAAGACACAGGATAATTTTAAGTGACACCATTAATAACCTACTTATAAAAGTCATGGTTTTGCTACCTTAAAGAGAGCTTTGTAGGTGACCACAGGTCCTTCTCAAGCACTGGGTTCCCTCAAGGAGTAGTTTACACAGGGAAAAGACTGGGTACTTAGGAGGCTGAATACCTAGGGAAACAGATTTGAGAATCATCAGCATGTCCATGACAGGGAAAGCCAGGGACGCATTTGAGGCTGTCCAGGGAGAGGTTCTGGCCAAAGGGAGAAGACCTGGGGCGGACCCTGGGGAGCAATAGTGCCTGGAGTGGATAGAGAAAAAGTGGTCAGAGAGAAGACGGATACTACTGCACTCGTCCATTGCAAAGTGGTGGACACAAGTGAGAACCGCATTCCCTCCTGTTCTCCTCTGTTAGTCTACCAAGACCTGGTCTACACTGGCCTCCAGACTCCCAGGGCTCTTGCGATGGAACTCTGGGCAACGGGAGCAGTGGAGGGAGAAGGCTAACTGGATACACTTTTGAATGGGCAGAGAGCCTCTTGAAGGAAAGAAGACATCCAGGAAAGAGGATGGGGTGGCATAAACCACATTTTGAAAGAAGGCTTAACTGTAAACCCCCTGGCATCATTAAAAATGTTCTGGCTGGGCATTGTGGCTCAGGCCTGTAATCCCAGTACTTTGGGAGGCCAAGGCGGGTATATCACCTAAGGTCAGGAGTTTGAGACCAGCCTGGCCAGCATGGTGACACCTCATCTCTACTAAAAATACAAAAATTAGCCAGGCGTGGTGGCACATGCCTATAGTCCCAGCTACTTAGGAGGCTGAGGCAGGAGAATCACTTGAACCTGGAAGGTGGAGGTTGCAGTGAGCCGAGATCTCACCAGCCTGGGCGAAAGAGTGAGACTCCATTTAAAAAAAAAAAAGTTCTTTTCAATAAAAACTTAAATGACTTTTTGGTGTGTGGGGGAGTCAGACTGTTGTTTCTTTTGATGAAACATTACAATGAGTGGGCTCAGGGATGATCAGCTATGCTGGAGTTGTTAACACAAGGCTAGAGTAGGTAATTAATTGTACGTAGCCATCTCCCTCACTCAACCTCCTAGAAAAAAAGAGTTGAGCTGAGAGCAGAGGATCTTGCAATGCTTGAGGGAGGAAGGAAGAAAGGATGAGTGGTAAGATCTCCTCCTTTACTTAGTCCAGTTCCCTGAGGGGCACCTGCCCTTCCCAGCCAGGCCTACTTAGAAGGGCTGGGAGAGAGAGTCCCCCGGCCTGAAGAATCGAGAGGCAGGAACCACCTCGAAAATAACATGGAGTTCTCCGTAAATGAAACACTAAGATCAGGTGTGGGGTAGAACCTAGAACCTTCCAGGAGCTCAGACACACATTCTATAAGGATGACGGATTTCCAGCATTTTCTTCTTTTGTTTCTCTTAGCTTCACAGTGAAGTTCCTTTGGAAAGTACCTCATTGTCTCACTCTATCTTACTGTAAATGAGAAAGGGGTTCTGGTTTTATTCTGGGGCCTGAAGGAGGAGTCAGGAGCTGTATTTTGGGGGCGCTGGGTATGACGACTCTGGGGCAGAGGTGGAGATGCTGGAATGGTCTGCCCCATCTGAGCAGTGCTCAGCCTATGCCCAGGATCTCTGAAATATCTCCTGAAAATTCACCCTGGCCTCTGCTTTTGACTTAGGCGAGATGTTTTCCAGAGTCCCACTCCCCAGCTTGGTTCAGCTCAACTCAGCTGTGGTGCCAGGAAGACACTGGGGCTCTTCAAGAAGGAACCTCACCTTCTTTTCTCGGAATGCAGAGATGGTGGCCGGGGCTCTGGGCCTCTCCGGTCTTTCCTGGAAATACCATATGGCCTAGTTCCAATGGGCTCATGTGGAAAATGGGATTTGCCTTGGGTGTGGTAAATCCACAGAACCTCTCTTTTGGCTCTCGTTTGGTCCCGCATTTCTGAGCTGACCCCACTGCCACCCCACTCCTGGTGCTGAGCACTGGAGACATAGGGGGCCTCGACCATCTTGGAGATTGTAGGCCAGGGAACGTGTGGAGAGGTCAAAAACAAAAGTGATCAGGAGGGCCCCAAATGCCTCAGTAAAGAGGCATGGGTTTGAGCTGGAGTCCCGAGATTTGGCACGTGGAGTGGCTGAGGCGTGGGGGATGGCTGATAAGAGGAGGGTGATCATCCCTCCCTCTCTGTGGGAGCACTCACTTTTCCCCTTGGGGATGGGGCAATCAGCAGCTGCTGGTGTTTGTGTAGCATCCCTTCTGGTAACAGAAACCTGGTGAGGGTTCCTTTGGGAAATGACTCCACTTCAACCACCCACGGGTCGTGGGTCTGGTGGGACTGCCAAACACAGTGTCATGTCCAACCTGATTTCCACCACGGTAGAAAATAGAAGACCCAGGTTCAGCCAATCACAGTGCCTCAAGACCCTGGCTTCAGCGATTGATATAAGGCAGTGGTTCTCAGCATAAGGCTGTACTGAACCCCACACCGCTGGCGCTGAAAAAGCAGGGCGGCAGTTTTATTTGTGTTATTATTAGATTGGGGAGCATGTCTGACATTTAGTGACTGGGGCACCAAACATCAGCAGCACCCAGGACAGTGTCTTATAGCAAAGAACTGTCTTACTCCAAAGGCCAATACACTTTGTTGAAAAACCCTGACCTAAAGGATGGAGCCCTGGTCCCAACTGGACCAATTAGTCTATTCCTGGGGTTTTAAGAATGTCTGGCAAGAAAAGGTGTCTTTCTCTGGGTTCCCCAACTCAAGGTGACCCTGAAGCACCTTGGCCATTCCCTCTATCCTATAATGCACACGAGAAGATGTCTGAAGGAGAGAACAAGGCCAACACAGAGAAAGGCTGGGATGAGAGATGGAGACAAGAGCGTGAGGCAGCCAGTGACATCATCAGACCATCTGCCCTTGTCCTTTTCTGTTATGACAGCCAAAACATTTTTTTTTTCTCTTTCGAGTCAGGTTTTTTCTATTGTAACCTAAAGAATAGGTTAATCCAATCCCATGGGTGGGTGCAATGGCTCACACCTGTAATCCCAGCACTTTGGGAGGCCAAGGTGGGTGGATCACTTGAGCCAAATGGGGTATTAAGTTCAAGACCAGCCTGGGAAACATGGTGAAACTCCGTCTCTACAAATAATATTTAAAAATTAGCTGGATGTGGTTGCATGCACCTGCAGTCTCAACTACTTGTGAGGCTTACGTGGGAGGATGGCTTGAGCCCTAAAGACTGAGACTGCAGTGAGCCATGACTGCACCACTGCACTCCAGCCTGGGTGACAGAGAGAGAGAGAGATTTTGTCTCAATTTAAAAAAATAATTGTTTTTAAAATTTTAAAAAAGAATCCTAACCATTCTGAGGCTTCAGGAAGCAATGTTCCTTCTCTCTGGTGATGGATGTAGGAAATACAAATTTTAGAAGGCAGCTTCAGCTCTCTCTATTCTCCCAGACCTCTCTCCACACTTTCTGCAAGCAGGAAACAGCTCCAGAGAAGGATTACACAGCAAACTAGTGGCAGAGACCATATTGGAGGTCAAGTCTCTTGTCTCAGAGCTTGGAACAAACAGCCTACTCTTGTTTAATAAAATCAAATGTAAGCTCCTGTCATTGGGGTCGGGGTGTAACTGTGTCCTTAATACCTCATTTGGCATTCAGGGGAAGATACACAAAAGGAAACTTTGTCTGAGTCCACTAGGAACTTTCAAGCTGGTTGAGGCCACCGTTGCTGCCGAGGTCCTGCTGATTTGGCTTAAAAAGCGGGATATTCAGATGAAACTGGGAACACAGGACGCTCAAACTAAAGGGCAGGGAATTTCAAGCTTGCTGTGGTTCATCCTCCTTCCTCCTGCGTTTTCCAGGTGAGGCAGTGAAATTGCTCCCTGGGACCTCCCATTTTCTCTGCAAAAGACCATCAGGTGATAGTTGGCATCCCTCTTTGGCCCAGAGCATTCTTAGAGATGCCTTGTGGCCAGGAATCTACTTTATTTATTTATTTATTTGGAGATGGAGTCTCACTCTGTTGCCCAGGCTGGAGTGAAGTGGTGCAATCTCAGCTCACTGCAACCTCTGCATCCCAGGTTCAGGCGATTCTCCTGCCTCAGCCTCCCGAGTAGCTGGGATTCCAGGCATGTTCCACAATGCCTGACTAATTTTTTCTGTGTTTTTAGTAGAGACAAAGTGCCACCATGTTGGCCAGGCTGGTCTCAATGGTCAGGACTCTATAATTAGATGAAGATGGGATCTTCTGCCCTTACCCTTAAGTTGGAAGGATTTATGCAAGGCCTGATTTAGATAGGGGGAGACTACTCTGCAGAAAGTGGGGAACCTGCTCACCTTTAAGTGCTTTTCTGATGCTGAACTGTTGGAGCTCTTAGATCCTCTGGCATGCCCACTATTCACCACCCCGCCTGCCTTCCTCTTCCCCATTACACGGACAAAAGTCACTGTCAGGTATTTGCTGCAGCAGAATAAAGTCTTAACTGTGACAGGCATGGAAGGGATTCAAACTAAAGCTATTTGACAACACAGCCCAAAGAAATTCAGCTTCTGACATTATTTCTTGTCTCTAATTCCAAAATACACTCACAGGCTCTCTCTCCTCCCCTTTCTTTCAAGTTGATTTCTCCAAATGCCTGGGTTTCTGCAGGAATATTTTTTTAGTGTTTCTGAATATTTTGTTTTGCTTTGGTTTCACTTGAAATTTTGTTATGAATGTCCAGCTTTCTATGCAGTGGGAATCATGGATTTATCCTCTATTCTCTGTCTCAGAGGGAATTCTTGAGGCTTCTTAGCTTACAATCGATTTTTGTAAGTGTCCCATGGATATTGGAAAAAGGAAGGAGATTCTGTTTTTTTTGTGAATTTGTGTGTGGAGAGTTGGGTATATGTGTGCGCACATTTAATCTTGGTAGTTATTCTTCCTTACTTTTTTAGTGCTTGAGTTGCCAAATAGAGTTGGATTAAGCTCTCTGCAGTACTGCTGTGCTTCTGTTGAATTCTCTCATCCAGTGTGAATGCTGTTTGGATGGATAGTTTTAAATGTGCAAGTGAATGTGTGTGTGTGTATGTGTGTGTGTGTGTGTTTGTAGAATTGAATGTGTTCACGTCTCCTACAAAGAGGCCGCATGGGCATGTGCCCTATGTCTTATGGCATTTTTTTTTCTTTCTTTCTTTCCTTACACTTTTTCAGAACATGTGATTAAATGGAAATTTGAGCCACGAGGAAGGCATAGTGGCAACCTACTGAAAATCCTCAATTTGTCTTGACCACAAGGGAATTTTCCTGATTGACCAAGGGAAAAACCAGGCTCTCCCTGAGACAATGCAACTGAATAGGGCAGACTGACAGGGAGCAAGAGTGGAGAACAATAGTGAAGCAATGCACCTAGCCAGGCAGGCAGCAAACAAGGGCATACATGACACGTGGGCCATCAGCTCTGAAACTCTACCAAGAAAGCAAGATGTTTCAACAGACAAAAAGAGTGGAAGTGGGTACTTGAAAACCAGGGACAACTACATTAGGGAGGTTGGTCTGCATGGAGCAAAACCTCCCCCACTAGGCACAATTTGGGCCTAGGATTCCAGTCTTGGAGGGGTGATGGTAAGAGGGAGGTTGGGCCAGACTTGGCGGAATTGTGGATAACGCAAGGGATCACAGCAGAAGCGTAGATGTGCACACTGGCAGAAGCCTAGTGGAGGCTGTATCGCAGGAAGGCAGGCAGAGACTGCTTAATGTTCAGGTGTCTGAGGACAGGAGTAGTGCTGAGAACTGCTGCAAACAGAGCCACAGCCTGCAGCTGTGGCGCTGCCTCTCAGGACAAGAGAGAAGATGCTCAAGCCCGCTGGTCCTCCCCAGCCCTAACTCAGAGGGGCCAGGAAGTCTGAATCCCATTTTATTTCTCTAATGAGGAAGGGAGGGCACTGAAGGCCAGAGGATGTGTCTCAAGGGAAACAGGGAAAGCAGTGGGGAGTGGGGAGAGCTTAGTGCACCTCTTTCTGTTTTTGGCGGATTACGTAGTCAAAAATAAACAAGGATTAGCTACAAGGATGAAATAAACACACACATACACATTCACACACAAATTAAATATACAAACACATACAAGTTAATGTACACAAAAAACAGAGTCCACTTCTGTTTTCTAGTATCCATAGGGCATTTATAAAAATTAATCCTAAAATAAGAAATACATTTCCCAAAGCCAAATAAAAAGTATTTATCCACAGGTCAAATTCTATATCCGTAGTGTATTCAAAATTAGACATTCACAACAAACGTCTGTATGAAAACAAAACAACACAAAACACAAAACAAAATAAAACAAAACATTTTCCTAAAGTAACGCAAGCATTTGGGGAAACCAGCTTGAAAGACGGGGGTGGGGATAGGCAGCCTGTGAGCATATTTTTAATGCTAGAGAAGCTGCAGAGACAATGCCAGAAGTTGAATTTCTCTTGTACTGTATTGGCAAAATAGCTTTTGTTTCAATCCTCTTTGACACCTATGCCAGTTACAATTGTGTTCTGCCATAGCAGAGAACTTGGTAATGATTTTTAAGTTTATCTGTGTAATGGAGGAGGTTAGGTAGTAGTAGTTTTGTCCTGGTTATTAGTTGATTGACATTTCCATGGACAAAAAGTAAAAATACAGGGAAAATGTATCTTCCTAAATGCATTTATGAGATGGCAGGAAAGTAGGAGACTCTCAGGCCAAAATACTAAGTGAGAGAAAGAACTCAGGAGCACTGCAACTGGCTGTTGTTCTTAGGGCATTTATTAAGCTTTTGTTGCCTGGTCTCAGAGAGCACAGGAAATGGGAGGCAAAGATCAGGGGCCATCCAAGGCCCCTGGACACTTCCCCCATAAAGATAAGACCCCCAAAGTTTATACTTCCAATGAAAGGGTAAACCAGAAACAAATAGTAACCCCATCAACTGCTGGGAGGTAGTGAAAATCCAGGCTTCTCCTTCCAGAAAAGGAGAAATAATGTCATCACTGAAAATTTGGAACCACAAGCTCTCTGTCTCTCATGTTGCTTAAAACCCAAATGCATATTACCTATATGGGCCAAACAATAAACACTTTTAAAAACTCAAGTCTGGGAGGCCAAGGTGGATGGACCACCTCAGGTCAGGAGTTCAAGATCAGCCTGGCTAACATGGTGAAATCCCATCTATACTAAAAAAAAAAAAAAAAAAAATACAAAATTAGCCAGGCATGGTGGCTCATGACTGTAATCTCAGCTATTCAAGAGGCTGAGACACAAGAACTGCTTGAACCTGGGAAGCAGAGGTTGCAGTATGCTGAGATCGTGTCATTGCACTCCAACCTGGGGGACAGAGTGAGGCTCTGTCTCGAACAACAATAGCAACAACAACAAAACTCAAGTCAATAATTGAGTTTTAGAGTAATCAAAGTTTTAGAGTAATCAAAAATAATTTAGAGTAATCAAAGACTGGTATTGGTCCAGGTGGCAAAAATAAATGTAAATCCTTGATAAAACTTACTTAGAAATAAATTGAGCAAATGTTATGAAAGACCCCTACCAATAAAAACTACAAAACATTGTTGAGAAAAATTAAAGATCCAAATGGATGAAAAAATATATCATGCTCATGGATGAGAAGACTTATATTGTAAAGATGTCAATTCTCCACAAATTGATTTACAGTTCAGTGCAATTTCAATAAAAAGCATAGCAGGCTTTTTGTCGATATTGACAAACTATCACTAAAATTTTCTTGGAACTATGAATATCTTAGCATAGGCAAAACAAAAGAAGAACGAAACTGGAAAACTTCTTCCACCTAATTTTGAGACTTACCATAAAATACAGTAATCAAGTCAGTGAGGTTGGCATTAAAATAGACAGACCAATGGGGAAAAAAAGAGAGTCCATAAATAGATCCACAAATACACAAATGATTTTTGACAAAGTCACCAATGTAGTCCAATGGGGAAATTTTCTTAATAAATCATAACAAATTATGCTGGATCAACTGGATGTCAGTATAGAATAAACTAAACTTTGATTCATACCTCACATCATACATAAGAGTTAATTCAAGATGGCTTAAAGACTTAGATGAAGAAGCTAAAATTATAAAACAACTAGAAGAAGAACATATAGGAGGAAATCTTTGTGATTGGTGGGGGCAGTGAAAATATTCTGCATGATACTGTCACTGTATGTTCATCAAAGCCCACAGACAACAAGAGTGAATCCAAAGGTGAACTATTGACTTTGGGTGGTAATGATGAGATAGTGTAGGTTCATTGATTGTAACAAACATACCACTCTGGTAGGAGATGTGGACAGTGGGAGAGGCTGGGGGTGTGAGTGAAGTCAGGGAATAGATGAGAACTCTATGTAATTTCACTTTAATTTTACTGTGAAACTAAAACTGCTCTAAAAAAATGAAGTCTATAAAAAAAAAAAAGACAGGTTACTTACAAAGGAAAAACCATTAGATTCCCATCTAATTTCACATAAACAATGGAAGGCAGAGACAGTGAAATTATATGTTCAATTTTTGAGAGAAAACAGTTATCAACCTAGAATGCTATTTTCCACAAAAACATTGTTAAAAATGAGGGTTAAATAAAAACATTTTCAGTCAAACAACAACTAAGATTATTTGCTACTGGTAGACTCTCGCTAAAAGAAATTTTAAAAGATACACTTCAGGAAGAATAACAGTAACAGTAATTTGAGGTAGAAAGTGTGAGAGATAAAAAGAAATGGAGATCAGAGAAAGTGGTTAAAAAGTGTTTGTAAAAATGTACACTTATTTTTCTCTTGATATCTTTGCCTCTTTGTAATGTGATTTTGCAGTTCCTTTATATAAAAAAAAATTGAGTCTTTTCCCTTATCATTTGAATCTGGGCTCAGCAGCAGTTCATGGTTAAATCAGTGGGATGTGGTAGAAGTGATGTGCCAGTGGCTTTTTTTTTTTTTTTTTTTTTTTTGTGACAGGGTTTCACTCTGTCGCCCACTGGAGTGCAGTGGTGCGATCATGGCTCACCGCAGCCTTGACTTCCTGGTCTCAAGCGATCCTCCAAACTCTCAGCTTCCCGAGTAGCTGGGACTACAGGAATGAGCCACCACACCTGGGTAATTTTTGCATTTTTTTGTAGATAAGAGGTTTTGCCATGTTACCCAGGCTGGCCTCAAATTCCTGGGCTCAGGCCATCACCCACGTTGGCCTCCCAAAGTGCTGGGATTACAGGCATGGGCCACCATGCCTGGTCCATGACAGTTCTAAACTTAAGACACCAGGGTCTTGCACACTTTCATTCATTATCTTGGACCTCTGAACTGTCATGTTAACAAGCTTAGGCTAGCCTGCTGGAGGGTGGAAAACAACATGGAGGAGCTGATCTAGCTCATTACCCTCTTCCACCCCCTTCCACCTGACGGCTGACTCACAGGTGAGCTCAGCTGAAATCAGCATAAATTGGCTTAAATCTGAAAAACTGTCCAGCCTACCTACAGTCTTATGAAAAATGATCCACGGTTATCATTCTAAGCCACTAAATTTTGAGGTGATTTGTTATTCAGTTAGGAGCACCAAGAATTGGCAATAGCTAATAATGGTATAAGTCAATAATATCTTGTAGGTTAGAAAATAAGATAGAAATAAAATATGCAACAACAAGTAGGATGGGCAAATGAGTAGAATTGAAATGTTCTAAGGTGAATAAAAAAGAGATTTATTGGCCAGGCACAGTGGCTCATGCCTGTAAGGCGGGAGGATGACTTGAGGTCAGGAGTTCAAGACCAGCCTGACCAACATGGAGAAATCCCATCTCTACTAAAAATACAAAATTAGCTGAGTGTGGTGGTGCATGCCTGTAATCCCAGCTACTCGGGAGAATGAGGCAGGAGAATCGCTTGACCCCAGGAAGTAGAGGTTGCGTTGAGCTGAGATCACACCATTGCACTCCAGCCTGGGTGACAGAGGGAGACTCCATCTTAAAAAAAAAAAAAAAAAAAAAAAAAAAAAAAAAAAAAAAAAAAAAATTAAAAAAAAAAAAAAAAAAAAAAAAAAAAAAAAAAGAGGTTTATTTTTCTCATATAATAAGAA
Source organism: Cebus imitator (assembly GCF_001604975.1). Taxonomy (NCBI): domain Eukaryota; kingdom Metazoa; phylum Chordata; class Mammalia; order Primates; family Cebidae; genus Cebus; species Cebus imitator. Next base: position 6,941,439 of record NW_016107366.1, on the reverse strand, counting down.
ATAAGCATTATAGAGCTGGTGGAGCTGTTCAGGAAATTTATCAAAAACTTAGATTCTCTCCAGGTTTTCTCTCTACAGTCCTCAGTTTTGGCTATCACCCTTATGTTTACAAAATGGCTGCTGTACCTCCAAGCATTGCAACCATGTTCCAGGCAGACAGAATATGATTAAGTCTCTTTCTTTTTTTAACTGGGAAATATGTACAGGCTCCACCTTGTGGAAAGTAGACTTCTGTTTCCATTTCACTGGCCAGAACTCTGTCACATGGCAATACCTAGGTACAAGGAGCCTGGGAAATTCATATACATATTTCTCTAGGTGAACTGCTTTCCCAGAGAAAATCAGGACTCCATTATAAAGTAAATGTAAGAATGGGTATACTTTAGATGACTAGCAGTCTCTGCTCTCTATTTTGGCAAAAACATCTTACATAAGAGAATAATCCAAAAGGAAAAGCAAACGATGTCCTTGGCATAAAGATTAAGAGACAACATTACATAGGGTACAAGGCACTGGAGTGAGACTCCTAGTACTAGCTCTGCAGCTGACTTGCTGGGGAACTGATCTAAGTTTCTCCCTCTAAATCAAAACATTGGAGTAAATAACAGGGAAGCCTTTTAAACAACAAGTAAGTCTGTAAAGACTGAAAGGAGTTAACACATGATAGATTCGTTATGTGCAACAGCTCATTTAGACCTCATAACAATATCTCCCTTTACCCTGGGGATGCTAAATCTCAGAGTGATCAAATAGTGTTCACAGACCCACATCTACTGAGAGGCAGAGCCAGAATTTCAAGTAGGGTCTGCAGGCCTCCAAAGCCAGAGGCTTCTTTCCACTGCCCATCCAACCTTTCTCAAAAGGCAAATAAGGTCATGCATTTTTATTTACTGAATTTTAAGTAAACCAGTCTTTTGAAGCGGGCCTAATGCCACCTGCAGCAGAATTACCTATGATGCCTATTACAAATGCAGATTCCTGAACCTTCTCCAGAAGAACTGAAGCAGACTTGCTAGGGCCCAGTGAGACCCAAGAATCTGCATTATTAAAAGCTCTCCAGGTAATTTGGAGAGACTTTACAATTTGGGAACCATGATTTTAAACTAATAATTTAGTGTTCCATTCTAGTGTGGTTTATTTATGGATCTGTGGTTCATGGAAATTTCCTCCTAGTATCAGGATGATAAAATTTAAAAACTGGTCTGTTTTTCCTCCTGTTGAATCCACTCAATTCCATGGAAAATGTTAAGGAACTGGAGGTGTGACTAACACTGATTAATCTAGGCTCTGTACGTCAAGGGCACAGACTAACATGAACACACATACTGATTAGAATCATACGGAGCTGGAAGGGGATGGGCAAAGAAATTGCATTAACTAAATATTTACTATGTTCCAGACACTGTACCAGACACATTACATCATCTAAGGAGCCCAAGACAAGTGATTCAATCCTTTTCATTTATAACCGGGGTAGGTACTATTATTATTTACATTTTAGAGATGAGGAAGCTAAAGACCAAAGAAAAACAGTCACTTTCTGAGATCTTTCATTCATTCATGCAATAAAAATCTCATTAGCTCTTATCTTATGCAAGACATTGCAAATAGAGCAGTAAAAAGGCAATCTAGAGACTTCAGGTGACACAAAGCCCACCAAGTCTCCATTGAAGAAATTGGAACTGAGAGGGCAAATTCGGACTGAAGCCTGCCAGAAACCGTCTCCCTGGAATCCTTCAGTCTGATCAAGAGGGGAGTTCGCTGCTGAGGCTGCTAGTGCTGGGGTCTAGAGCAAGTTGCACGCCTCTGAGCCTGCTGGAGACTCAGAAAGGTTAGCTGACTTGCCCAAGTAAGTCCCAGACAGGAGGGAGAAAGCGCGCAGGTCTCAGATCCCAGCTCCAATATCCACGCCCTTTCCCTTTTCATCTCCAGGAAGGAAACCTTCACAGGTGGGGAAAATGCTCACCCAGTGACTCTGAAGTAGTGCACTAGTTGACATTAGAGGCTGGTTCTGATTCTTGCTATTAAGGTTTATTTAATTCCAAGCTCAAATGACACAGAAAATAAAACTTTCTCCTTAAAAGGTTCTGCGGGAAAATATTCTCTGTTCTACGTAACAGCCTCCTTGGCTGTGTTTGTGTCTGAAGAAAGGACTAGTCTGACAGGAAGAATTACAAATCTGGAGCTCATTTTGGCGTCGTGGAGGAAAGGTGGGTGGAGCGTCTCGCAGTAAATTAGGAATTCGGAATGGAAACGTAGAGTTTATTTGGGTTTTTAGTGACACCTCAGGATTATTATACATGAGTGTCAGACACAGCTCAAAGTAATGACTGCTCCCCCTCCACCCCGCGGGAGCTGGGTGCTAAGAAGGGGGAACTCCTCCTTTGAGGGGTTGGGGTGGGGACCCCCCCTTTCCAACCTGGATCAGGAAGGGGGCTGAGGGGAGAGCGGCTTGGATCCCCATCCTGTGTCTGTTCCGGAGTGAGGCGGGAGGCTATTTGGGGGTGTGTTTGGGGGTCACGATCAGGGTCTGAGGCTGGGATCTGAGGACTTCCTAGGTTTAGAATTGGGTGGGGGAGCTAGGTTCGGGATGACCGCTGCGAGCAGGAAACAGAAGGCTTGAGTCGCCTGTGAAGGGCACCGAGGAAGGATCGTCGGCGGAATGCTGAAGTTGATGCGTGGACTTGGAGAGGGGAAGTTGAAGTGCACGCAGGGGCCTGGTGCTGCAGCGGATCTGAGTGGCCTGTGCTGGGATTGCCGGTGCGGGGCAGTGAATGGGGTCAGCGTGGGGCTGAGGCAGTACGAGATCTTCCGTGTCTAGAGGAGGTTAGAAGAAAAGAGAGTCGAGCGGCCACAGCCTTTTTCCGAAAGCGACTCACACAGACACACCCATCGCTCTACCCGGCCCTCCGGGGCTAGCGGCTCGGCGGCCCTCGGTCTGGCAGATCCCGCCCCCACACGGCCTCGCGGAGCCGGGAGCAGCTCTGGCCGGGGCAGGGGGCTGGCAGCCCGGCCCCCGGGGAGCGTGGGGCGTGGCCAGAGGCCGGGGCGCGCGGCCGCGGATTGGCTGCCCCGTGGGCCCGCGGGCGGGGCTCCCGACTGGGTCCCGCTCGGCCGCTCGCGGCGGCGGGGAGGCGGGGCCGGCGGGAGCCCGGCAGCCAATGGACGCACGTTCCCGGAGCAGTTACAAAGGGCCGGAGCGGGGCCGCCGCGGCGGGGGGGGAGGTGGGGCGAGGCGAGGTTTGCTGGGGTGAGGCGGCGGCCGGGCCGGGCCGGGCCACAGGCGGTGGCGGCGGGACCATGGAGGCGGCGGCCGCTGCTCCGCGTCCCCGACTGCTCCTCCTTGTGCTGGCGGCGGCAGCGGCGGCGGCGGCGCTGCTGCTCCCGGGGGCGACGGGTGAGCGGCAGCGCGGCGCGGCGGGCGGGAGGGCGACTGCGGGGCGCGCGGGCCGGGCCCGGCCTCCGGCTCGCTACTGCTCTTTCTCAAACATGGCGCGGGGCCGGGGGCGCAGGTGGCAGCGCCGGGGCCAGGGCCGGGCTCTCGTGGTCCCGCGCGGCTCGGCGGCCGCCGGGAGAACCGCAAGCGGGGAGCGGAGGCGGGGCAGGGGCGTGTGTCCGGGCAAGGGTGAATGTGCCGGGCAGCCCGAGGCCTTCCGGCTCGGGACTCCCCCGGGGAGGTGGAGTCGGGCGGAGGTCCGAGGGCCGGGGCTGCCCTGTGGGGTGTGAGTGGGCTACGGCCAGGGGCGGAGGATGGGAGACGGGTGGTGACTGGCAGAGCGGTCGCTGCCTGCCGCCGCCGCCCCCCAGGTAACTGCGTGGTCTTGGGGTCCTGGGCGGGTTTTGGGGTTGGGGGGAAGGCGGCTCCCGGGCGGGGTGTGAGCTCCGAGCCGTGAGGGCTTCCCAGGGTGGGAGTCGGGGTCGACATGCGGTGAGACCCCCGTGTCTGCGGGCTGCCCTGACTCCCGCCCGGCCCGACCCTGCTGGAAGGGGCTGCTCCTTCAGCCAGGGGGGCTTTGTGTGAGAAGAAGGAAGCGTGGAGATGCGCGGAATATTCCTTCTTTCGTGCGTCTGAGGAGTGTTGAAGTGAGTCCAGTAACCGGAAGGCTACGGATTGTTTTCGTAGTGGAAACTTGAACGTTTGCTCACTCTGCAGGGTTTGGAAATTTGGGGAATGACTGTGAATTGATTAAACGCTTTTATTTCCTAGAAGGAACATCACTTGCGGTGTTCCTTTTCTTGAGTGACAGTTAATAGTTTGAATCATACATCTATCTGGTAGCTGGTTTTCAAGGAAGAATGTTCACTGGGTTTTTCAAAGTATTAAATCAGGTCGGGGTAGGTGGTTGGCATCCACAAAGGGATGAGTGGAAAACTTTGTTAGCAGCTGAATTAAGACAGTAGAAACTAAAATCGGAGCCTCAGTCTTAGCAACTAAAATGCTATGAAATTACATTTCTGTTTCTGAAACTGTACAAAAAATGTTGAAAATTCTTTTAAAAATCAAGACTGAAGATGATTATAATTAGTCCTAATAGCTTCCGTCTATGTATTATGCATTACTATGATGTAAATGCATAAAGTACACTGTTGCATACGTACATTATTTAATCACCACAACTAAACTCTCAGGACTTGTGGCATTTGCCCCACTTTACAGATTTGAAAAGTGGGGTGCAGACCCCTGGATCTGTTTAAGTACGCAGTAACTAAGTGCTAAAGCTAGAATTTTCACTCAGATCTCAGTTTCCAAAACCTGTACATCATATTATACACACACACACACACACACACACACACAAACATATATGCATCATACTACCTGGCATAGCCCATTTTTCTTCTTCAGTCGTCTGATGAGCAACTGGTCTTTATTATTCACTTTTAGATTCTGTCCTCATGATATGAATATCAGATAGGCTTCATTCTGACTCTTAGCACATTCCTGAGTCCCTTCAAGTGGGCCTGCGTTAGAGGAAACAATGGATTTTTGACATTGGCCTAGGGAGGAAGGCAAGATAACTATGTGGACAGATTGGGAGAATCAATATAGTTAGGCGTGAAACATAGGTAACATTTCCACACCACTATTAACTTGAATAACGTAGTGCACTCCTTTTCACCAAAAGTAGCACAGGAAGTGTTCATGTATTCAAGTAACAGTAGTGGACTTAGTTGGATATACAGCACATCGCTCAGCCCATGTCCTGGGGGAGTTTAGTCTCTATGGCATGTACACAGTTCAGAGCCGTCCAGGTGCGTATTACTCTAAGCCCAGACTGCCTTAGCTTCTCTACCATTCTTATTGGCTATGATGATGTCTCAGGCCACCCTTAAAAGACATTCTGAAAAAGGTCAAATGCTTTTTTTCTCTCTATAATTTGGCTTCTCTTGTAAAGATTGCAGTTTCTTATTTTTTGAGTATGTTTTATTGTTCTTTGCCCAACTTCTTTCTCCAACATAGATTTCTCTAGGAAAATTGATTCCTTGTCGCTAGTACACAGTTTAGTACCACTGTGTCTATATGAATATCCCTTGTGAGAATGCTGTTTGCTTCCTTTCTGCCATTTCATAACATTTTTTCTTTGAAAAGATGCTCTAAATCCAACTCTTGTTTCTATTAATGCCTCTTGAATGTCTCCTCCTTTCTTGGTATGCAGCCTTCAGCTTAATCCTGCCTGTTATCCTCCAAATCTAGTTGCTTTCCCATGTTTCTCTCTTCTAAGCTTTTCTATGGGCTACTGCCAAACTAATCTTCCTCAGCCATCCCCAAAAGGTTTATATGATTTCCCATTTGTCTTTGGCACTTAGAGAAACACTTCAGCAGCTTATGATTGGGGCCATCTCTGAGTATCCTACCAGGGACCTCACTTCTCATTACCGCAGACCTTCAAGCAATTTCTGTTTCTCACTGACTCCTGACTGTTCAGCCTTTTCACTACACATTTAATTTTGCCCCTTTTTTGGGAGTGTAAGAAGTTCTCAGTCCTGACTTCCTGTGCTGGTTTAGTTCTTGAATTCTTTGTCTTCCAGAACTCGGCAACACTTACAGTTTGTGTTGTCTGTTTCTACTGTCCGCACTGCTACTTAACTACACTTGAATATGTTATAGATACCTAGAGGACGAGATTCATGCCGTTTCTTTCCTTTATGGCCTCAGAACTTAGCACTGTGTTTTATATTCTATTCCGCGTAGATGCTTGTTGATTTCTATTTGAGCATTCCTTTAGTATGTATACTGTTTTATCTAAGTCCAGTTTATGCAATATTAACTTGTAATTCCGTATAAATAATCAGGAAATGTTGTATGGTATGGTGAAGGAAATTGGTTATTAGTCCCACCTTCACCACCAGTTATGCAGAAAATAGGGGCAATACCTACTTTTGCCTAATTCATGAGATTGTGAAGATCACATGAGAAAGTGGTGTTTGAGTTTGAGGTTGCTATTCTGTATTGTTACTAATGAGCAGGACTGATGTTCAACAAGCAGTTCCCACTGGGCCATGTGTGTTTTGGGTAAACATCCTTTCTGGTTGGTTGGTACCCTTGTAGTGCCAGTTGTTAAATATTTTTAATGTCATCCCTGTAGGGAGGCATTAGTATTCAAAAAGGGAGATGATTAGTGTAGGCTGGAGTGATTAGGGGAGGCTTCCTGGACAGTTTAGGACTTAAACTGACTTTGAAGGGTGGGTACAATTGAGAGGGGGATTTGATGAGTGTGAAAGTTCTCTAAAAGTGTGTCCCCAACTGTACTGGGGCCCACTCCAAGGAGGAAACAAAGCTTTTACTGACTGGCGAGTTACTCTTCAAAGTTAGGTTCCTTATTCTTTACTGTGGGATTTGGATGTATTAACCTCTATCATTTTTTCCCCAACCCTAAAGGCTATAGTACATGGCTGGAAACAAAGCATAAAAGTAATCAAAGTAGAGTAAGTGAAAGAGAATAACATTATAGGATGCCCACTAGGGCTAGGCATTCAACTGGTGAAAGTCCTAAGTATATTGTCACTTAAATTTATAGATGAAAAAACTACTCAGATTAGGTGAATTTCTTGGGGTGACACAGGGGCAGAACAGAGACAAGAACTTTGATTTTCTGATTCCAAATCTTGTGCCCTCCCTATCTGCTGCTTTAAAATGTGAAGGACTTGGAGGTGGGCGTGGGACGGGGTTAATGAAGTGACTTACCTAAGTGAAATAGGCCTTGCACTTCACACAATTTATGAAAAGTGAATTCTAAAGGTGGAAGGGAGGGGGAATGATTAAAGGCTAAAAGTCCTCAAGGGAAAGGTCAGGATTCTTTTTTTTTAATTGCCAGTAAAAGGACCTGGTATAATACTTATTGACTGAGAAACATAAGCCTATAGTAGTTTGGAAGATGGTCTGGGGTAAGTACTGTTAATTGAATTGGGTGTAATTAAAAGGCCTTGGTTTAGATGATTTGCTTTGTTGTTGAAATTAAGTGAGGAATTCACATGATAAAAATGATCAAGAGGAAGATAAATCTTGTTCTTTATCTTCTTTATCTTGTTCTTTATCTTCCCCACAAGGACTGCTCATGTGGGGAAAACCCCTGTTGAAAGGTTCTAGGCCTTAGTTGAACAGTTACAGGGACTCAACACCATTCTTATAGTGTCATTTTATTGCATCAAATATGTTCATGTGTAATGAATTGAGTTTTGAAACTGCTGTTATCCTGTGGATGGCCCTTTTGATGTGAAAATATGTCTCTTCAAACTACAGAGCCCCTTGCAAATGTCGACAAACCTTTTGCCTTTTGCCCTTCTTCCTTGGTCATGGCTTACATAACAGAGTTCTGAACAGATGGACTGTGGTTTGATATCATGTGATTGGGTCACATCTTTGCTTCCTGCTTCTGGAATTGAGGGCAGATGCTGGCATGTTTCTCAGGGATTTTTTAATGCTTTGTCCCGTAGAACTAAGCTGAGGAAATTTTTGGAGTCTTCTCAAAATCTATGGTCTGTTTTGACCCAGCCTAACTCCAATACTTAGGATAATATTTAATGCCATTCTTAACTGAATTTTCTGAACGTCAAATCCAGGCAGTCTCCATAAACATTAAAATTGTTTGCTGCTCTGAATTTGATCCAATTTTAGGTGTTTTGTTTGCTTTCCAGGTAGGTTTCTTGTGGCTACCGTTCTTCATCGTGAAGAAGATTGGTAGACTTGTAATTATTCACTTCAGACATCACTTTGTTAAATACTGGTGGACTAAGTCCATTTGGTTTTATGATCCAAATTTTATAGATCAGATCAAGCCTTTTCTAAAGCTGCTCCCTCAAAGAATGATTCCTAATCTGACTTAAAAAAAATTATGACTTGCAGAGAGTATACACACAGGTTGCTTCAAAATTTCTTGAAGGATTACAAGAATGTGCTAGGCATTCTAACTGTCTTGTCTCATTTAATTATTCTCTCTCTCTTTTTCCTTTGACCATGGCTAGCACACCATCATTTAATTCTCATAACCAACCTTGAATGGTAGTTGTATAGTGGTACCAAAACTTTTTATTTATTTGCTGGTTAATTTCCAAACTCTTCAGTCTATTTGTTCCTAGATACAGGTGACCAGAGCTCAGAGGGTAACTGTAGGTTTTGATAACTTTGGCTCTACCGCAAGATTCTTTTCAACTCTCTTAAACATTATCCAAAGGTGTTAGTAGTTTGTTTTTCATCCTCTAATCATAAATACGTATATGAAAGGAAGACACTGCTTTGAATGGCACAGATGTAGACTAACAGTAGTTCAACCACTGAGACTCAAATGATTTTGTTTTACCATAAACCCCAACTGCCTGGGTAGGCAGAATTGACAGAATTTTGCTCAGATTGGAACCTAGTTAGTATCTATGAAAGAAGACCCTCTTTGTTTCCACTTTATAAACCAGGAAACTGAAGTTATGCTGTTAATGAAAGGTAAAGCCTGCATTTGAACACTCTAGAGCCTGCATTTGAGCACTCTAGGGTCTGTGCTCTTTTCCTGTACACATGCTCATCTACTTATGATGGGGCCACATATGTCCATGCTGCTCTCATATAGAGTAAATACATTGTTAGAGCCACTTCAGCAGAAAAGTTTTCTTTTCCTTTTTTGCAAACCATGAGAATTTGCTTCAGATTTCTTGATTACGCTTTTAGTCTTTCTTTGCAATTGCAGGCTATTCAGATACTGACAATCTTTCTTTGACATTGTATATTTGGATAATTCGAATCTCCCTGATGAGTCCAGTGGTAGTTGATCACTTACTATTTGTATTGATTATACATATATTCACAGCAAATTCTTTGCTTCTGTAAGTAACATAAACACAGAACTGAAAATAACTGAAAATCTGTATTGGAGAAAACAAAGAAGCTATTACCAGCCATTATTAACATTTTGTCATATTCTGGACCCATGCATTTGGTTTTTTTTGTTGTTTTTTTTTTTTTGTTTGTTTGTTTGTTTTTTTGAGACGGAATTTCGCTCTTGTTGCCCAGGCTGGAGTGCAATGGCGCGATCTTGGCTCACCGCAACCTCCGCCTCCTGGGTTCAGGCAATTCTCCTGCCTCAGCCTCCTGAGTAGCTGGGATTACAGGCACGCACCACCATGCCCAGCTAATTTTTGTATTTTTAGTAGAGACGGGGTTTCACCATGTTGACCAGGATGGTCTCGATCTCTTGACCTCGTGATCCACCCGCCTCGGCCTCCCAAAGTGCTGGGATTACAGGCTTGAGCCACCGCGCCCGGCCCGCATTTTTTTTTTTTAGTATAAAAATCATTCTGTTGCAGCAGTTTATCAAAGCTAATAAGTGTTTAAATTGACAAAGAGCTTCAGTTTTACAGAGAAAATAGGTCATTTATTCTTAGCAAATATTTAGTAGTGATCAACATGATGAGAACTATAGGAAAAGAGGCAGTCTTGATTTAAAAAAAAAATTGATGATGAGGAAGTATGATGACTACAGACTCAATAGTAGCAACCACAGGGACTGCTTTACAGAGGAGGTAGGACTTATCTCTGTGCTTTGCAGGAGAATAGGGATTTGAGTGAATGTGTGATGGAAAGGAGGCACTCCTTGACTGAGGATGGCACATAGGGAGAAGGAACATTCTAAGTTTCAAGATTTTTGAGGGGAGAAATGGAAGTTCATGGTGGAAAGGGTGGGCTCAGAGAATTATGGGCCTTGAAAATCAGGTGGGTGGTTTTAAGGTAGAAAAAGATTGTCTAATTGTACCACAGAGGGAATGGATCAGGGTGGCTACCTAGGGAGATTTTGGAGTTGGATTGATGGCATTGGGAATGGGGTGAAATGGTGACTGTATGACATTTCAAACAAAGAAATCAGGGGAATTAGTAGTAGGGCCTTTGTGTGGCTGTTCCCTTGAGAGTGTGCTTTCCCCTCACATGCCTGCATGGTCTCCTCCCTCACCTCCTGCAAGGCTTTGCTCAGATGTCACCTTTCTCTCAGTGAGGTTTATCCTGCCACCTTTTAAAATATTGTCCTCATCCTACAGTGCTTTTATTCTCTGTAAGACTATCTTCTAACATACTGTATTTATTTACTTATCATATATACCTAGTTACTGTTTATTGTCTCCTTCCTGTCAGTCTAAGCTCCATGAAAGTGGATGTCTTCATTTTGTTCACCAGTGTATCTCAAGTGCATAGGAAGTGCCTGGTGCATCCTAGGCACTCAGTAAATACTTGGGTGGCAGTAGGTCTTAGCTGTAAAGAGGTGGAGTAGAGAAATTAAGAGTGACTCCATGAGAGGAAAAAAGAATGACTCCAAGCTTTTTTATAGCTGGATAATGCCTTTAACTTAATGAGTAATTTGGCACCAGAAGGATTAAGGGGAGATGAATTCTAGTTTAAGCATGTTGAGTTTGAGGTGAAGGTAGCCGAATAAAATTCCTCAGTAGTCAGCAAAGATTAAAAAAAAATGAAACTTAGTTGGAAATGGGAGAAAGCCTTAAGCAGAGAAGTGGCTACTAGCATCTAGCATTCACCTCATATTCTCTCTCTCTCTCTCTCTCTCTCTCTCCCCCCCCCTCCCCCCTCTCTCTCTCCCTCTCTCTCTCTTCTCCTGTTCTGCAGGTCCATGCTTTCTATTTTTCCCCCACCTCTCTTAAGACATACATATTCAGGATTACTTGCAATCTTCTGCTTGTATTGAAATTAACCTTCAGATGGTGCTGCTTTCTTGTCATACCTTTGATCTCTTGGGAGTCTTGAGGTTCTTGGCTGAGATAAAAGAGGAAACTTCCGTTTCCTCCTTGTGGCCTAGGCCTCAGGTCATGGTTGCTGATGTTACAGGTGTCGGCTTTACTATCTCCTGGAGCTCCCTGATGGCTTTCCTTTTAAATGCTTTTCCTGCTGTTTCTCTCAATGAACCAGACACTGATGTTGTTGTATCCCTAGACCATCTTTATTTTTCTATTTGGATTGTTCTAACTTAAGTTTTTCTTCCAGTTTGAAGGCAGATTCAATTCATGTGACTGGGTTGTCAGAAATTTAATGAATTCTTTGTTTATAGGAATTTTGTATATAAGCCCCAACATAACTGGCTGTAGTTATAGTCAGTGTATCTGTGACTCACTTTTCAAAGGAGGATAGTTCCTAACTTACCTGATCATTGTGAAACTAGTGTACAGTAGTATTTATAAAGTACCTAGTACATAGCCTGACACCAGTAGGTGTTCAATAAATGGGAATTATATATTTAAATAAGTGAAAGACTGTCTTCTGGAAGAGGAGATACATGTCTGTGTAATGAAGAACTAGAATTAGTTAGACTGACAGGCAGATTTCAGCTCAATATAAGAAAGATCTTTCTGTCTACCATAGCTATCATAAATGGAACATTGTAAAATAGTAAGTTCCCTGTCACACTGGAACTATTCAGTCAGAGGCTAGATAATCTTCTGTCTGAGAAATTGTAGAAGAAATTTCTTGCTTTAGGTGGGAGGTTGGACCTGTTTATCTCTAAGCTCTGTTTCTCCTCTAGCATTCTGTACTTTTGGGTATAGTCCAAGCTTTCTTGCTTACCGATTTTAGCCAAATATAGTCTAAATATCCCTAGGATTCATGACTTCAAGATGAGCAGTATCTCTTGTAATTGTAACTCTTGTATTGTATGAGAAATGTAAAATGTAACTCTTGTATTGTATGAGAAAAGTTAGTTTATTCATTGATTGGCATGTATTCTGGTCATTTTCCAAAAAAGGATTTTAGAAGCTTGAAATACTAACAAATTCATTAAGACCAAAACTACTGACCACAAAAGATAGGACTCAGTAAGTCAAAAAGGGAAAGAGAACAATTATCCATAAGTTTAGCTGAGGAAAGCTTTAGAAGTTCAACACAATACTTAGCTCTGAGTTTTTTAGTAACCAAGGCAAATAAGGAAGCCTGATAATTTGCATAGATCTTATTGCCTATCCAGAATTCATGAGGAGGCTGCCACCTTCCTTAATAAAGTGGAGCCCCAAAGCCAAGATTGTAATACAGGGAGACTCTCCAGGTGGTAAGGGGTTATTGCTGGATCTGGCAATAATCTGATTCTTGTTCCCAGACTTCCCCTTTAACATACATTGAGGGTTCAATTTAGTGCTGCTACTGCCATCTTTCTTCTCCACTTTAAGTCTCTAATCCAAGTTTGAACACATTAGTCTTTTCCTAGTGCCAATAGAACAGCTGATGTAAGGCTAGGACATTTAAATCAAGCTTTTCTAAAAGCTAGAGGATAATGAATAGAGAGCAACATGAAACTGTTCAGTCTGGCTTACAAAGACATTTTTCTCATGCCCTTATCATTTAGTGTGTCTCCATTTGATACAGTTCCTCTGAGTGCTGGTGAAAGGCAGAGCCAGACATTTACCTTCAAACAGGTCCAAGTCACCAAGATCCAGAGTGTCTTTGCTTGGGTTTCTTGTTTGAGGAACTGCCTCATTTCTGAGTAATGAATATTGGGAATGATAACTTGAAGAGAGACCACACTTTGTGGCCCTTCTATACTAGTCTCACAGTAATCCCAATATTCATATAAAAGATACACACATATATTAGCGTGAAGCCATTCTTTGGTTAGAAGCATTCTGATTTCATTGGGAAAAACAAGCTTCTCTCTGTTTTTGAGCAGAACATTTTGTAGAAGTCTTTGTACATGGGCCACTGGGAAATAAAGTAAACAATTTGTGGGGTTTATCACTCTCCATGATTTGAATGGATTCACTTTTTTTTTTTTTTTTTCTGCAGTCGCTGAGCTACTACTTCAACTTCAGGTTGGTTCCAGTGTTTTCTTGTTCTCACCACCAAGACTGAACCTTTTTATTTTTGTTCATTTGCTTCAGGAAAACCATTCCATCTAGATTTCTTAGGTGTAAACTTCACTGATTGCATAATAGCATGTATTTATAGTTCTAGGACACTTTGTTCAGGCATCCTGTTACATTTCTACATTAAAAGATCCTTAAATATGCATTGAATTACAAATAGGTCCCCTGGGAATACGCAAAAACAAATGGCTTTTTCTGCGAGAAACTAGGACTAATGTAGATATTTGGGAGCACTGAACATGGAGGATAGAGTTAAAACTTGAAGAGAAATACAGAGATAGAAAAGCTGTAACTGGCCTTTCATTTGTACGCATGCACACGATGTATGTATGAGTTTTTATTTTTTGCTTGATGTATTCATTTCCAAATCAAACTATAATGTGCTCTAATTGGGTCTCTTTGTTCAGCACATGGTTGTTGGTTTGAGTACTTTCCCCAATTGAAAAACTGACATTTTAATTTTGTTCTTCAATATGCAATAGATTTAAATAAAAACACCAAGATTGTATATTGTATATTCCTTCCACAATAATTATATATAATTATTTTATCAAAATAAACAAGTTAGAGTTGTTTTAGTTATTTTGTCTCATTTTACATTTGGGAAAAAAAATTACAAACCAGGGGCCAGGGTCTGGTCATGTTTGTCAATGAGAAAAGACAATTTCTAATTGCCAGTCCCACGAAGGCACTGGCAGATTAACAGCATTGTAGATTACCAGGAAGAGATGCTCTTTTTCCTCCCTTTTCATTATTTAGCTTTCCTCCTTTCCGTGGTGCTTTGTCCTTTTGTTTTCTTCCTTCTTATTTTGATGCATATGTAAACTTGAGTCTTCCTGCTCTCATACTCTTTCTCCCCAAGATCATAATTGTTTCTTCCACTTTATTCTTAAAAAAAAAAAAATAAGGCCACATAAATATTTTAGCTAGATCTCATCTATCATTTAAGTTTTGTAGGATCCAGCCTGCTCTTGCCATACCGTGGGAGAAGGGAAAGGGGGGAGGAATTTTAAGGGATTTTAGGCATTAGACAGAATCCTTAAGGGAAACTCTGCAATGACCAGCAGGCTCAGAATTAGCTGTGCATTGCAAACAGATGGTGTGTCCCTAGGGAAATAGTGTAGTTGCGCTAAGCAATTGGGTGCTTCCATCTGATTTAGTGTAATCTCTCTAAGTGGGAAAAAGGAAAGTCTCATGGAAGAAATGGGTATAATCACTTGTGAACCATTCTGAACTATTACGTAGAGCCTAGTAATTACTGGCTTGTAGATAGATTTCATAATTCTGCGAGATAGTCTTCTGTGTTGTGTCTTCCGTTTTCCAAGGGATAAATAACATCAAGACCCTTATGCCTCTGAGCCTGGCAGATCCTTATCTTTTAGTTACCAACCCACCACTAGAGGCTTTCTTCAGTAGACAAGATGCTCGTATCAATGTTACCAGCAATTGGAAACCCATATTCCTAATGCCAAGTCCTGGCATGTAGATTTTGAGGTCTGAAAACCTTATTAGCTTGGTTACAGCACATCTCAAGCTTAAGTTTTCATATACACATAGTTTAGTCTCAAAGGGCAAACATTCCCCTGAAAGGAGTTCAGTCAACATTAGATGTGTATCTTTATACCCCAAGGGAGTCCAAAAATTTAATGGCTAGAAATATTATAAAAATATGAATATTATAGAAAAAATACAAAAGCTCCTTCATTTTGGCTGGCTTTTCTGTCCTTGCTTGGTTTAATTCAGCTGTGTTCTGGGAGACTGCAACCAGAATTTAACTGCTTACTTTGGCATTTTGTTTGACAAAAGGAAATGAACATTTCAGATGAGGGGAGGCAAGAACATTAAAGCTTATGTAGTTCACCCAGTCTCCAAAATTTCTAACAGTGCATCTCTCTTGTGGCTAGGTTCAGTAAGTTTTTGTTTTGCATAGGGATAGGAGTAATATAAAGCTGATACCAAGAGAATTCATTAGAGTAGAATGTGTTTGCTTCTGGAACAGGAAATGGAAAGAGTTGAATGTTGGAGCTGCTACTTTTTTATGGTAACAGTGTTGTAGAACTTTTTTTTTTTTTTTTTTGAGTCAGGGTCTTGTTCTGTTGCCCAGGCTGGAGTGTTGTGATACAGTGGCTTACTGAAGGCTCCATATTTTGGGCTTAAGCAATCCTCCTGAGTGGCTGAGACTACAGGCATGCACCACCATACCCAGCTAATTTTTGTAGGTATTTTTCGTTGAGGCAGGGTTTTGTCATCTTGTTCAGGCTGGTCTCAAACTCCTGGGCTTAAACAATCCTCCCACATTTACTTCCCAAAGTGTTTGGATTACAGGCGTGAGGCACCATGCCCAGCTTTGTAGAACTGTTTGGCACCATAAACTCTGTACATATGTAACCTTGATAAAAATAAAACCTAAAAAAAAGTTGGTAAAATTACCTGGTAGCTGTAAGTCCATGGATGCTGAGGGGTTAAGTTCCCCTGTTTGAAATGAATTCTTAGATTGGATTAGTACACACACGGGCCTGCAAATCTATCTTTTTTTTTTTTTTTCCCGAGAGTACTTAAAATGACAGCAGAAAGTTGAAAATAACGGAAAAGGAAAAGGTGAATCTGACAATGTAAAGGTAGATATGGTAAGATTAATACCTGAGAAGATAAACTTCATTAAAGGGAAGAAAGGTGTATTTTACATTGATAAAATGTACTATTCCATAAGACATGTCATTAACCTTTGTGCAACTAATAAAAGAGCTTTAAAATATAAAAGACCAAAACTATTAAAAATTCAAGAAGAAATTCATAAAATCATTGTTTATAGATGAAGAAAATAAGATATAACCTAAAAATTTAACATATTCCAATTTGTAATCACAAATAGCATTCTTTCAGAATACTTCTGGAGTTTTCCAAGAAATCGATGATGTGGAGGTTCATAACACTCAAATTTGAAATCAACATATTTTTTTGTTGTCTTTTTGAGACAGAGTCTTTCTCTTTTACCCAGGTTGGAGTGCAGTGGCATGATCTCTGCTCACCTCTGCCTCCGAGGCTTAAGTGATCCACATACCTCAGCCACACAAGTAGCTAGGACTACAGATACCCGCCATCACACTTGGCTAATCTTTTGTATTTTTCTGTAGAGATGGGGTTTCACCATGTTGCCCAGCTGGTCTCAAACTCCAAATAGATGGACTCAAGGGGTCCATCTGCCTCAGCTTCCCAAAGTGCTAGGATTACAGGCATGAGCCACCATGTCCTGACAGAAGTCGAGTTTTTTAAAGCCAAAATAATAGGTCCACTTGAAAATTTAAGATTACTCTTCTCAATGATCCCTTAAAGTAGAAGTTAGAGTTACAATTATAAACCATCTAAATGGACAAGAGCTCTACATGCCAAAAGTAGTGGGACTTTTGCTAAAGTGGTACCCAATGGAAAATTTGAGAGCCAGAAATTTGAAAATCAAGCTAGAGAAAGAGCAACTAAGTAACAGGAATATAGAAAAAAGTTAAGGAAAAAAAATTGATCTGTAGTCTTTGCAAATGCATTATTATTTAAAAACATAAATATTTTAGAAGGACAACATGAATAGAAAAATTAATATCTATAAAGAGCACCATGGATAGAAAAATGACCAAAGAGAATGATATCTTTCTGATAAACTTTAATGTATTTACAGTAGTATAGGTTCAATTTCTTTTCTTTTCTTTTCTTTTTTTTTTTTTTTTTTGAGCCAGAGTCTCACTCTGTCACCCAGGCTGGAGTGCAATGGTATGATCTTGGCTCACTGCAACCTCCGCCTTCCTGGGTTCAAACAATTCTCTGGGCTCAGCCTTCTGTGTAGCTGGGATTACAGGTGCCCACTACCATGTCTGACTAATTTTTGTATTTTTTGTAGAGATGGGGTTTTGCCATGTTGGCCAGGCTGGTCTTGAACTCCTGACCTCAGGTGATCCACCTGCCTCAGCCTCCCAAAGTGCTGGGATTACAGGCATCAGCCACTGTACCTGGCCTTCAGTTTTTTTCTTTAAGGTTAAGTGCCTTGTGAATCCTGTTTGCTTACTCTTTCTGACCCAAATGTTGTTTGTTTTACCTTATAGTCCATCGAGAGTTGGTTATTACGGTATGAGATCTTTATTATTTTTAAAATATGCATATCCAGTTGACTCAGAACAATTTATTGTTAATACCTTCTTTCTTCCAGTGTACAGTAGTATCACCTTCATCATAAATCAAGAGGTTGTGTACATGTGAGGGTCTGTTTCTCTGGAATCTCTGTTCTGTTTGCCTATTTGTCCTTGTGCCATTACCATACTGTCTTAATTATTATAATATTAGGAGTCTTAATATCTAGTAATGTAGGCTTTCCAAAGATTGCTTTGGTTATCCTGGGATGTTGTTTTTCCATATGAATTTTAGAATCAACTTGTCACTTCCTACTGAATAAAAACCCTGTGGGGATTCTGATTTGATTTTATTGAATCGACAGATCACTTTATGGAATATTGACCTCTTTACAGTGTTGAATCTTCCAGTTAGGAACTTGTCATTTTTCTCCATTTATAAATACATTTTTAAATTTTATTTTATCTCCTTTGTAATTTCTATCAATAAGTAATATTTTTTAAGCTTTCCATGCAGAGGTCTTACCTGTCTTTTGTTAGGTTTATTCCTAGTTTTTAGATTTTTAAAATATATTTTCTATTTGCTACTGGTTTAAGAATGATTATTTTATTTTATTTTTGTATAGTGAGTAACCTTATATTGGTGACCGTGCTAGATTTACTAATTGATTCTAATAGTTGATGTGTAGGACACTTTTGGATTTTCTATGTACACAGTTGTCATCTGCAAGTAATGATAGTTCTGTTTCTTTCCAGTCTATCTTCCTTTTGTTCATTTCTGACTTATTACACTCAGACCTCTAATACAAGGTTGAGGAGGAGTGATAGATATCCTTTTCTTATTGTGATTTCAGGGGGAAACTGACAGTCATGCAACAAGTGTAATGCCTGCTTTATGCCTTTTCCTTAATCTGATTATTTCAGAATTTTTTTAAACAGTTCTACTGTTTACTAAGATTTTTAAAGATCATGAAGAGCTGTTGAATTTTATCAGTTTACGAAGATTTTTAAAAATCATGAACAGCTGTTAAATTTTATCAGTTTTTTTGGTTTTTGTTTACATCACCTAAACTGCCAAACTCCCTTACTCCTTTTTTTTTTTTTTCTGAGACAGGATCTCACTCTGTTGCCCAAGCTGGAGTGCTGTGGCCTGATCTCGGCCCACTGCAGCCTCAAATTCCTGGGGTTCAAGTGATCCTCCTACCTCAGCCTTCCAAGTAGCCTGGGACTACAGGCGTGTGCCACCATGCCTGGCTCAAACTTTTACTTTGGCATCTCTGTACGATGTTTTTGTGTATCCTCTCCCTGAAATGACTTTCCTTTCTTCACTAGCTTTCCTTAAGTCTTAGTTTAGTTGTCGTCTTTCGGAGAAATCTCCCTTCTGTGTCCTCTGATCCGTGCACTTTGCATCATCATTTATCAGTGGCATGTTCTCTACATTTTGAACTTGAGGTCAGAGATATCCTAATTATCTCTGTCCTCCTAAAGGTTTTTTCTTTCTTCCTACACAGGTTACATACACTGTTCTGTTCTGAGAAAAGGTGTTCAGGCCCTGCTTTCTGCTTCTAAAATTACTAACTGCACAGCACCATCAGTTCATTTCTTCAACTATGGCTCCAACAGATCTTTTGCTGTTTGCTGGCCAGGATTGCTCTCCTCTGCCCTGAGTCAGTGGCAGCTGGGAGTGGTAACCACTTCCTTCTCTTACCACAGTTCCTTCTCTACCACAGTTCTGTTTTGTTCGTCGTTCCTCTAGCTCAGGATGATTGCCACTTTGATTTACGTTCATCATTACACCTTATTGCAGCCAAGCCAGTGTCTCCTACAGCCACTCATGCTTTCCAAAGGGAAAGGTTGAATTTTTCATTTTGTCCTACATTGGGGGTTGTGGGAAGTAGGGGTGGAAATCACCGGATTATCAAGTAATCCTTTCTTTCCTTTGTGTGCTTTTGGAATAAATCTAGATTATGTTGAAGTAAGTGTTAGGACATTTCTGTTTCTTCATCTGTAAAGGGTATGGGATCTTATATTTCTGTTTATATTCCTTCCAGCATGAATATTTTATGGCTAATTAGATATTAACTTATTTATTAGTTAGAGATATTACATAAACACACTGGATATGTCCCTACACTGTTAATTTGGTTTGGAACTGAAAATATACTTTCTGTATGTGCCTAATGCTGCTACAGTGAAGTTCTTGAGCCAGGTCTGTTCAGTCATAGTGTTAAAAACTGTATGAATATTTATGAAGGAGAAAGAGATGATGCATACCATGAACATTTGCTGTTTTATGTGCATGTGGTTTTTATTGTGTTCTGTGTCAGTATTGCCTCCTAGAGCCATCTCAACATTAGCTCTGATTCTCTGTCTAGCATCTAGAGCAGGGACTGGCTAAAGAAATACTTGTTGAAAAAGTGCATAAACTAATTTTTGAGCATTTTATTATGTACTGGACACTGTCCTGAGTATTATATTTATGCTATCTCATTAACTCTCAAACCTTCTGAGATGGTACTGTTAGTATGTTATAAATTTAGGAAGCTGAAGAAATTTAGGTTCAAATAAGTTAAGTGATTTCCTCAGGATTACCCAGTGCCTGACTAGCAAAGATAGGATTTGAACTTAAGTCTTTTTGTCTCTGAGTTCCATCAACTTAACTACCATATCCTTGTAATGCCTACCCACTAGTCAAATTAAAATCTAAAAAGAAACTGTGTAAAAGCATGCTGAGATGGAGAGGAAATAAGAAATTTGGTTATTGTTTTAGCACTTACCATTAGACGTAGAAGTTTCTCCATTTCTTTTCAGGGCCTGGGGTAAGGTAAAGTACACACATCTGCTCTGTATATTAAAATATCCCCTTAACTCATTAAAGTGGAACAAAAACAAGGTCACTTGACAGGACTGTAATTGTAATCACACTATACAACTTTACTTCCTGCCATTTAGTAGTAGGACCATTTCCTTGTCCTTAAACATGCTTCTAAAATGCCAGTTTTAATGGCTATATTCTTCCATTTATGATTGTATCGGGATTCATTCTGTCATTGTATTGTCATTCACATAGGTTGTTTTCAGTCATAAAATACTATAATGAGCATCTGTGAGCTTAGATTTTTGCTCTCACCTATTGTGTCCTTAGACCAAACTCTGAGTAGAATTAATGGATTAAAAGATACTTTTTAAAGGCTCTGCTTCTTTTAAAATGTGTTGTTAAACTCCTCAGATCCTCTAAGCAGATCTTTATGCTGTACTTGGGTGATTTATTTCGAATCTAAATCAAAGCGTTTGTATTAGTTGCCCTGTTAAATCCCATCTTGCCATTTGTGCAGCCTATTCTTAGTGTGTTTTCTCTGATATCAGTTAACATTATATTGGCTAATTCCACAGAGACTAGGAGACTGGAAAATGAAGATAATGTGGAAAAACAAGTGCTTGTGAATTTGGGAGTGCCTTGTTCTTTTAAGATGTGATGTGGGTTAAATGATAAACGAAACATCTTAAGTTCTTTAAAAGTAGCAGAAGTAGGATGGGCACGGTGGCTCACGCCTGTAATCCCAGCACTTTGGGAGGCAGAGGCAGGCAGATCACCTGAGGTCGGGAGTTTGAGACCAGCCTGACCAACATGGAGAAACCCCGTCTCTATTAAAAGTACAAAAAATTAGCTGGGCATGGTGGCATGCACCTGTAATCCCAGCTACTCCAGATACTGAGGCAGGAGAATTGTTTGAACTTGGGAGGTAGAGGTTGCAGTGAGCTGAGATTCCACCATTGCACTGCAGCTGGGACAACAAGAGCAAAACTCTATCTCAAAAAAATAAAAATTAAAAAAAGTGACAGAAGTAATGGAATTTATCTGGAAAAAAGATGTTTATTCTGATGCCCTAAATTCAGGGGTGAAATATTACCTGGACTAGAGGAAAATTTTGTGTACATTATATGGTGTCATCTGTTTTGACAAGCTCACTTTGATATTACTGCTGCAGGGTAGCCCAAGAGGGTTGAATTGAAAATAACTGAGTATTTTGAGGAACAAAACCTAGGATAGTAGGCTGGAGGGAGCTGGATGTCAGGGTTTTAGCCACGTATACAGAAATAAGTAACATATTTAATACAAGAAAGAGGAGACTATATAGTATGCTTTACTTCAGAGGTGGATGAGGAAGAAGAGAGGACACATCTCCTTGAAAAAGGGGCATGGTGTTGAGAATGGAGAAAAGAGGGAAGGCAGATTACTCAGAAGAACTGGGGTAGAGGAATAGGTTGGATGATAAAAAGGGCTGACACTAGTCCCTGAAAGGATTTTTTAAATAACTTCTAACTTTTGCCTTCACCTTTGCCAGCAGTGGTGTGATCTGCTTTCAGCTGTGGAGAAACAAACTGAATAAAGGACATTGTGCATGTTAGGTCTTTTATCAAAAACCAATTTATCAAAAAACAATGCCATTTATTTGCCTGTTGGTACATGTTTGTAATATTTGGAAATACTCTCACTGCAAAGAAAAGTATAGTTGTGCTGTAATGGGCAGGGTGAGGAAAATAAGGGTCATCACCAGCAAAGTCAGAGTGGTGAAAAGACTGGATTTTAAACACTCAGCTTGACTTTGTATAGATAAGTAAGTCAAGCAGAGTGTTCCCTGCATGCAGTTAAAATACAAGCTTGGAGCACAGGTAAAAGGCCAAGTGCAAAGTATGTTGGGAAGTGTAGTGTCCTATAAACTAATAAAGAGTGGCATTCTGTCTCATATCCTGAAACATTTTGAAAACACTATTGAATTTGACCAGAAGGGCATTGCTAGTGAATTTCAAAGAGAGATTTCAGTCGATTTCTGAATTGAAGGAAGATGTATGATGGAAGAATGGAAAAGGCCAATAACAAGGGTTGAAAAAGGAAAGAGTTTTCAAGCATATGCATAAAAAGAGTATGGGTAGGTTGTATAGATGATGACACACTAAGCCCGGGAAGACAAGGTTTCTGATGCTAATTTTTATTTCTTTAACAAGGGTGATAGAAATGTTTGTTCCATATATTAGTACTATGTACAGCTGTCTATCTCTCAGCTTTTCTAGCAAGACATACGGGCTTGTGAATTAACCCTGGGTATCCCTGGCATTAGGTAGAAGTAATAGTACTTCCATGTGTGGCCTCGAGACATACTGAAATGAGGCAACCAAGGAAATCCTTTATATTGGGACCAACAGCCAAGATCTCAGCTTGGGATGTTAACCTGAGAGCTGTTAACCTGATACTATAATTCTGTGGATAATAATCCGAAGGGTCCTGTTGTCTCTTTTTCCTCATGTCACTTCCTTTGATGTACCAAATGTCACATACTAACATCTGCAAACTTTGAAAATTCTGATTTATTCTGCAATGTTTGGAAATTTCACTGCTAGTAATTGTATTTCCTGGCATGGGTCTGATATAATTTTCTGTGTACATAGTAGCTTTTCGTTTTAGTGCCGAATCATACTGAAATCCTTGTTCAACCTAAGTTAAAGTCTAGTTGCAAGGGAGCTACCAAGGCAAATAATTAAAGTAATGGTGAAACGAATACAAGTCAAACACCCTAATCCGAAATTCTGCCACAAGTGGAAAATTCTACACGTAAGTACTTTAACACAAACTTTGTTTCATGCTCAAAATTATTTAAAATATTAAATTACCTTCAGGCTATATATGTAAAGCATATATGAAACATGAGTGAATTTTATATTTAGACTTGGTCCCATTCCCAAGATGTCTCAATGCAGATATTCCAAAATCTGAAAAAAAATCCCAAATCCAAAACACTTTTGGTCCTGAGCATTTTCCATGAGGGATATGCAACTCGTAATACCTTCTTTGTATAGCCAAGTTTGCACATACATAGGTTATGGCAACTCATCATGTCTTAACCTTTCAGTATTTTTACTTTGATTGTAAATTGTATCCAGATTTTAGAAATGTAAAGCTTAGAGAAGTGTGCATCTCAAAACTAAGAAAACTGTGCCTACTATTAGAGATTGGGGCATGGAAACAAAGTTGGACAGTGTAGTAGAAAGGTATGTAACAGGGGATTTGGTTCTTATTTTTGTTATCAAGTGGAGGAGTCAACTGTAGAAGTCTAAACCAAATCAGGTCCACCTGGGAGTCTAAAGTTTAGAGTTACTTAGCATGTGGATAGCGATACAGCAAATAGTTGCATAGATTTTACTTGTGGGGTGGTGATGATAATATCGTGGGAATTCACATCCACCTTGTAATCTGGATAGAATATTGGTATAAATCATTTTGGTTTTCTTTCTTTCTTTTTTTTTTTTTAATCATTTTAGTTTTCTTAAGTTTTGGTTTCTTCATTAATAAAATGACAGAACTGAATTACCTAGATGATATTCAAAGTTTCATGTGGTTCTGTTAGTCTGGTATTCTACAGCGGAATTTTGTCACTACTTTTGGGAAGAAGTTTACCTTTGGTGGCCTACAAATAAAAATCACATTGGAACAATGCCATTTATCATATGGGATGATTCTGTGTGTTTATATAATCATTAATGTTAGTTTCCAAATGTGTTAATGTACAGTATCTCATTTGATTAGCTCAGTCATGTGATGAAATAGGTCAGAAAGGTATTATGTTCGTTTTCCTGGTGAAATGAAACATGGTGGTTAGCCTCTTGAACAATTTAAATTTGATCATCTTACTTGGTATGCTTGGTATCCTCTAAGGATGAAATCCTGCCATTGAGAAAGAAAACCCAGTCAGGAAAGCTTTCTCACCTTCATCTATCTAGCAAATTATACATATTCTCCAAGTTCTGACTTGAATGCTGCCGAAGCTTTTCTTGATAATCTCTTCTACCTCAGCAGAGTAGAAACACTTTGATCATTCTCCTTAGGACTCAGGATTTTAATTATCTGTTTAATGCCTTTCTCTTCCACCCTAGTGAACTACTCAAGTGCAAATACCTTGTCTTATTTATCCCTAAACCTCATAGCCCAGACTGTACCTGGCATATAGAGATGCTTAGTAAATAATTGCAGAATCAAATGAAAGAGTTAAAGTGATGGGCTGGAGTTGTGGATTAAGGAGAACTTGGGCTTTGGGCTAATGGGAAGGAGATGTCATTGTATCCCTTTTTTAGATTGAAATTTTGCCCTGTATGTGCATTTAAAAATTAAAAACCTAGTTGAATAAAAGGGGTGGGTAACCAGGGGCCAAATCTCTCTATTAATAAAATAAATTTGAAATTGTTAAGAAAATGTCAATTAAAACCCATATGTTCATGGAAAAGTTTAAATTCCCGTTTTAGTTTTTCCCTAAATGATTTTGCCGTATCATGTAACAGCAGTCTGTAGTCAAACAAGACTGATTTCAAGTGGAGAAATAGAATTTTTTAATTCCCTGGAGGGAGAAATCTTTGCCCAGTTAAGCTTTGTGTTATCTAGATGTTTTTATTTGTCTAGTGACCTCTTCTTCTTACTGAAAAAGTAGTTAAGAGAAACCCTTTAGCACTGACTTTTTCAAGTTTACTGTAATGTAATGACCCCCTTGAAAGAAGTACAGAATGTATTTTTGATATGTATTTTTCATAATGTTACTTAAATTCTGTAGACGTGAAACTAGATATAAAACCCTTATGTTCTTGGCTCATGCACCACTATAAACCAAATCTGCAAATTAAATACAAAGGCAACTATCAAAAAAACAAAATTCAAATGAATACAGTTATTCAGTGTGACAGATGATGTTTAGGTTTCACAGTAGAAAAAAGTAACTTTAGGTCTAATTCCATTTTAAATCTGTTTCTGTATTTTAACTTCAGTGATAATAAAAGCTGTGAGCAGTGCCTCTTCTCATCAGTAATATTATGCAGGAGAGTATTAATGACTTCAAAGCTTTATGGGTATGTTCAGAATGAGACATCGTACCTAATCAAAACACTTGCCAGCAAGCATTCCTCAAATATAGGCTTATAAGTTTTACAGAAATGTCAGCTGTTTTATTTATTGGAAGATATAGTTAATATTATGACATTATTAAAATCTTCATTAAATGATTTTCTAAACCAGTTATTGCTGGAAATGAGAATGGAAAAACATCATTGCATTTACAATTACATTTACTGCTAACAAATATTTGCAGATTTTACTACACAT
This sequence comes from Cebus imitator, assembly GCF_001604975.1. Classification (NCBI taxonomy): domain Eukaryota; kingdom Metazoa; phylum Chordata; class Mammalia; order Primates; family Cebidae; genus Cebus; species Cebus imitator. The sequence goes on along the minus strand of NW_016107366.1, from coordinate 6,915,843 downwards.
ATAGGACCCATAGAACACTTGCATATAATAAAGTGCACATATGATATTGGCTGTTAGGCTATTGGCTTTTGAATATGCATGCCATGCCTGTATTGCCATATGCTCTGATGATTTGAGTTCCTTTTATTTTTTACTCTTTCTTTTAGAATGACCATGAAACTTACGCTGTGTGTAGTGTGCCACAAGGACATTTGGCTGAAGGAGATCTTCACACAGCTGAAGAAGCAGCAGTGAAAGCCTAGTGCCCGTGTTTAGATAGTGGCTACTCATGATCTTGAATGTTTATCCTTATTTTTGTATTATCTTTGAAATGAAAATATTTGTTTAAAACTTGTATACAACATATACATCCTTTTATCTCCCAATATATTTCAGAAACACTGTTTTAGCAAATATTTTTCTGATCACTATCTAAGGAACCAGCAGAGATGTGAAAAACAAAACAAGTTTGGCCCTTCCTAAGGCAATGAAAGACACTTTAACAGCAAACTGTAAATAGATTGATTTTCACTGTCCTAAAGGTATGCAAAGGAACATATTGAAAGGAGCTACCAATTATTGTGAAGGTAAGGGTGAGGTTTAGAGCACATCATGGAAAAGATCCTATTGGAATAGGGTCTTAAAGGATGAGTCAGATAAGAAGATAAGTTTAAACTAGACAGAGAGGTGGTATATGTAAAGACCAAGGTCATGAAAGACATGATTATGATAATGGTGAGAGGTGTGTGGCCCTAGATAGCATTTGTCATGTGAGAAGTAAATTGGAACCCCAAACTACAAGTCTTGTTAGGCCAGGTGTTTAGCCCTTATTTCATAAACATAGGGGAGCCCTGGTGATCCGAGAACTGGGAGAGTATTCATGGCAGTATTTTTTATGTATAGTGGTTGCCACATTGTATTACAGTGTTCTGCTTCACTTGTTGTTGAAGCTCTTCAAGGGCCGTGACCATTAGTTAATTAATCTTTGTATACTAAGCTTTTGGTAGAGGAACTGATAAAAGTAATGCTTAGAAAACGTGGGTTGAATGACTAATCATGAGTAAAGAGGATTTAGGAGAGAATTATGACAGTCTCCTATGATGATAGCTTAATGCTTTGTGGGTCACAGACTCCTTTGTGAGTTATTTTGAAAGCTTTTCCGTGAAAATGCGAATACATATAACATTAGGCTTATAGTTTTATGGAATTCATGTACCTTTGAAGCCAGTCCATGAATTCTTGGTTCAGAATTCCTCCTTAGGAAATTATACCCAGATAGCCATCACCATCACACATTGTCATGAATAATTACTATCTCTTTTAGCAGTTTTAAAATATATTATGATTGTGTCTCTTGTAATTTTCTTCGGTTTCTTTCATACTTAAGAAGCAAATGTCTAACCTGTTTATGAATAAAGCATTTTTAATAATGATTAAGGTAAAACTTTACTGGTCTGTAAAGATAATAGACAAGTGTGTGAATTAAGCAACAACCAAGAAACAACTACTTTAGGAGAACCTGACATTCCTGAATTTGAGTTTAGCACATGAGTTGGGAGTCTCCAGGGCCACCCTCAGACTTGATTTGCTAGAAGGACTCACAGGACTCAGAAAAGCTGTTATAGTCGTGGTTATAGTTTATTACAGCAAAACCAGACAGATTAACATCAACAAAAGGAAAAGGCTCCCGGAGTGAAGTCTAGGAGAAATCAGGCACACGTTTCCAGGTGTCCCATTCCAGTAGAATAGCATAGATGGCCTTAATTGTCTCAAAAACATGTGACAACATGCACGAAGTTGTGAACCAGGGAAGCTCACTTGAGCCTTGGTGTCCAGGGTTTTTATTGTTGGTCAGTCACTTAGGCTTGCAGCACCTGAGTGACAGGCTTCAGCCCCTCAGACATCCCCCACCCGGCCCCCAGCAGTAATAGGTGTTCACTGTAACATTGTTAGAATAAGCTATCTGGCAAAATTGGTACCATGTGACCCAAGGCCTCAGGCATATAGAAATATTCTTGTCAGGGAGAATATTCCAAAAGTTTAGAGCTCCTCTACCAGAAGCCAGCCAAAGCTAGTTTTAAAGATAGGTCTTTCTTGGGAATGTGCAGGCTCTGAGAAACTCAGTCCTGCTGAATTAACCCTTTCTTGTACAGCAAGTTAGCTGTTCGGGAAGTTAGCTTTCTCTGTCCTGCCTCTGTCTACCTAGCCACTCCTTTTCTAGTTACGGTGGACCTCCCTGCTCTCCTCATAGATGGCCATTCCACATACCGAGACTCCTTTTTTTTTTTCTCTCTTGCCAACAAGTAATTGGAACGTTTGGTTTTAAGACTGTCTTTGCTTTGCAATTTCATGAGACCATGGTGAAATTATGTACCCATTCTATGATTGTGATTCAACAAGTATTTTTTGGATGCTGCTGTGTATCAGGCATGGTGTTAGATGGCAGATACACAGAAATGACTAATACAGGTATCTGGCCTCATGGAGTTTACAGTTTCATAGGAGAGAGAAAAACAAAACTAGCAATTCTGGTAAGCAGTGTGTGTTTTTGCATTTCATCAGAGAGCATGGTTGAAGATGTGTGTATCTGGATGTATGGGAAGGTGTTAGTGATGTTTAGAAGGCTTCCCTACAGAGGTCACTCCTGGGGTTAAGCCATAAAGATCAAGTAGATATAAGTGGGTATGAAGCTAGTTTTTTGCCACCAGTGGCTTCTGTAGTTAGGCTGCCTATGTGCTTGGAGCATTTATATATTCTTACTGTTGTAGTCTGCCTGACTTCACAAGAGAATGCCCCAGTTCTGGCCAGAATATACATGACTTTTTTAGGGTTTGCACCAAGGACAATAGAGAGTGTCTGGCTCAGTACAAATCTGTTTCTGTTACTCCATTACCCAGAAACCAACTGAAATGGCATTAGCCTACAGTTAATGGATGGTAGTGTTTTCACACATTGCCCCTCAAAGGAGGAGTATGTGAATGCTTAGTTTGGGGCTGGCTTAAAAAAAAAAGTATAACCTTACAAATTTAAATGTACTTTGTTTCTAATGGGAAGGCAAATGCTTGCCTTGCTTTGATGAAATTGCATGTAACAAAATTTTTCTGTACTTGGAAGCAAAAAACTTTAGGAAGAAACCTGGGTTTAAGTGTTACTACATTTCAGGCTTCTACATGTATGTGGTTCTTAATAGAATTTGAAATTTCTAAGAGCAACAAATAGTTGTTTTTTGAACAGTGCATATAAATTTTGTGATAAGATCAAGAATGTATTATTAGAGTGAATATTCGATAATTTCAAACTGTTAACTTTGAGTTTTTTTCTAATAGAATCTTTCTCTTTTCCAGCATTACAGTGTTTCTGCCACCTCTGTACAAAAGACAATTTTACTTGTGTGACAGATGGGCTCTGCTTTGTCTCTGTCACAGAGACCACAGACAAAGTTATACACAACACCATGTGTATAGCTGAAACTGACTTAATTCCTCGAGATAGGCCATTTGTATGTGCACCCTCTTCAAAAACTGGGTCTGTGACAACAACATATTGCTGCAATCAGGACCATTGCAATAAAATAGAACTTCCAACTACTGGTAAGTTGTATAAAATTTTTTGCTTAGATATTACAAGAAAAACTCTTAATACTCTGTGATTTTAGAACTAGAAGGGATCATAGAAATTATCTAATCCAACTTGTTCAGTTTGGAGGCAAGAAGAGTAAAGAAGTGACTTGTCCATTGTTATATACTTACAAGAGTAGCCAAGATTCTGCCTTCTGGATATGTGTTGTTTAAGAAGGTGGTTCCAAGGTGGACTTCCTCTGAGGTCTGTTATACCTAAAAGGATAGATGAAAGCAAATTCTGACAAAGTCCACAACAACATCTTCAGATTGTCTCTACTTTCTTCTCAGAGTGGATTTCTTCTTCCTTATATAATACTCCTGTCTTTTAAAACAATCAACAGCAGTTTAATGAGTGGGAATTCAGAGCAGCACTAAACAGTCTAGATGCTTTTATTTTGTAATTTCAGCTTATTTTATGATCTTTATGCATAAATTAATTATACATGATTTCTAGATTTTTGTTCCTTCACCTGTAGTTTACATTTAAAATTTCCTAGGGCTGGGTGCAGTGGCTCACGCCTGTAATCCCAGCACTAGCACTTTGGGAGGCTGAGCTCGGCAGATGACTTGAGGCCAGAAGCTCGAGACCAGCCTGGCCAACATGGAGAAACCCCGTCTCTTCTAAAATAACACAAATAAAATTTCCTGGCAGAACCAACAGTTTGAAACCTTCATAAACTTCTTAGTTTCAAGATTCTGGTTTAACATGAAAGTCTGAGCACATGTGTATCACTCTTACCACTTTCCCCAGATCCCAAAGGAATGTAAAAATGAAGGCAACTTACATTAATGCTAGTCGAATTAATGGTAAAATGCCACCCACATGCCAACACTTTTGAGGAACTTCTGCAATTTACAGTACAGATGATACCAGACTAGTGAAGAATTGACTAGTCATATAAGAAAGGTTAGTCATTGAAAAATCTACCCAATAACTTAGATGAGGGACTAGGGGAAAGTTAGGGTATGGGGCAAACTCTCAGTTCCCTTTAGGAAGCACCTGGCTTCAGTTCTTAGAGGAGCAGACACAGTTGCTCACTTTCCACTCAGAGTTGGTCTAGGCCTTGTGCTGATTAAAAGAGGAAGCATTGCTGTAGCACAGAAGGAAAAGGCCAGTCCTTCTGGTTTCAGAAGGGAGGCAGCCCTCCACCTGTTGTGCATGATAATGCAGCTCCCTGTGGTAAGGGCTGGTCGGACTGTAATATCTTTGTGACTTTGATGAAGGCATCTGGAGTTATAACGTGGCAAAGAAAAGGATAATTCCAGAATTTCCCATTTGAGCTCAAAATATCTGAGTAGAGATTTGCAAAACCTTGTGAAGAAGTCACTTCATTTCTTGTTTCTAATGAACATATATACACTTCTCATTTCCAGCTCTAGGATAGGCAAACAGCAAAAAATTACCAATGAAAAGTTAGGAGTTCAAAAGAAGTAGTCTGAACTACATAGATTAGATGTCATCCTAAGAACTAGGCTTACCACATGATAGGGAAGAAGTTTCAAACAGTTTAAGGTCTATTTTCAGTTATTGACTATAAAATGAGAACATTTCACAGTTGTTAAAGGTTGCTTTCTGAGGAAAAGTCCAACTGATGAATGTTTTTAAAAATGCACTATTGAGAGCGAACAACAGACTGGATGCTATAATTTTATAGTCAAGTTTGGGACAAGCTTAAGAAATTGTGTTACAATTCAGAGAAAAGACAGTTGGTGAGCATATTAAGAGTTATAGGGAACAGATTTAGACTATCTAATATGCTTATTATCAGAATTCTAGAAAAAGGCATGAGACCAGAGAGAAGACAGAATACCACACAGAATTAGTGAAAAATATTAATCCAAACACATATAATAAAAATTATCAATTTCAAGAATAAAAGAATTATGTAAGCATTTAACACACATAAACGTTGGTTACCTATAAAAGGCAAAAACAAAAGTTCACATTTTCTGCTTAAATATCAGAGGGCAAATGGAACATTCTTGCTGTTATCCAAAATTCTTGAAATAGGCCAAGATTTTTTATATAGAAAGGCAACAGCCTTCTTGCCACAACTAAGTTCAGTGTACAGAGGACCCATAGACTCTTCCTGAAAGAAATTACTAGAAATAGGATTCTGTGTGATAAGAGATTAATCTACTAAAGATCTCGAGAATGGGAAAGATGTGATATGAATGAAGTGGTGGTAAGCAGTAAACCAGTAAGGCCCAGGATGAATGTCAAAATAATTGTAATGTTCTGAAGCAACCAGAAAATCTTAATTATTAGTAGAAGTTACAAGAAAATGATCTGGACTTAAAAGTCCAGGAGGTTAAAATAACCTAAATATATATATATATGAAAACTCTGTTAAAAAAACAAAGGATATGTTTTGCCTTTTAAAAAATTGATGGAGAAATGGGCTGGGCACAGTGGCTCACACCTGTATCTCAGCACTTTGGGAGGCCAAGGTGGGTGGATCACTTGAGGTCAGGAATTTGAGACCAGCCTGACAAACATGGTGAAACCCCATCTCTACCAAGATACAAAAATTAGCCAGGTGTGGTGGTGCATGACTGTAGTCCCAGCTACTTAGGCAAGAGAATCCCTTGAACCTGGGAGACGGACATTGCAATGAGCTGAGATCGCGCCACTGCACTCTAGCCTGGGCAACAAGAGTGAAACTCCATCTCAAAAAAAAAAAAAATTAGTAGAGATATGTACTAAAATGTGAGTTGTTGGGGAGTGATGAAGACATATGTGTTTTGGTTTTTTTGTTTGTTTTGATTTTGTTGTTGTTGTTCGGGTTTTATTTTCCCTGCCATGAGCATGTACTGGCCTTAGAACAAGAAGACAAGCTAAACATACTTTAAAAAAACAAGATGATTATTAAGGAGATGTTAATGGGTATTGTTACAGGTTATTGGTATTAGTAACCTGATGTGATAAATGGGGAAGGTCCTATAATATTGCTGGCAGCTGACCTTGTGATGATGGTTGAAGAATACAGGAAGAGTAGGTGGGTACTGACAGAGCTGGTGTTCATAAAAGGAGGCCTAGTGGGAGAAGACTGACTGATTCACTTGTTCTGGGTTTGAGCACTATAAGCTGTTGTAATGAGGCTCTTCGGCTAAGTGGTGGCAGTGGCCAGCTGCAGGAATTGTGTAGGATTAGGAAAATGGGGGTTGCCACCTACAGTGTTTTTGTTGTTGTTGATGTTTGTTTCACTCGAGGCCCTTTTTCAGTGAAGCCATCACCTGGTCTTGGTCCCGTGGAACTGGCAGCTGTCATTGCTGGACCGGTGTGCTTCGTCTGTGTCTCACTCATGTTGATGGTCTATATCTGCCACAACCGCACAGTCATTCACCATCGAGTGCCTAATGAAGAGGATCCTTCATTAGATCGCCCTTTTATTTCAGAGGGTACTACATTGAAAGACTTAATTTATGATATGACAACGTCAGGTTCTGGCTCAGGTAATGTAATTGTTTCTCCTTTTTCCTAAGAAGTCTTTTAAAAATTAAGTGGTATTTATTTTACTGGTTTTTTAATAACCCAACTTGTTAGAATGTGAGATAAATAATATTACAGGTTTGAACCCAATAAAAATCTTTAAGCTTGCTATATATATGCCTGTGGCTAGTTTAAAATAGATTGGAACTTACTTTAACTGTTAAAATGAGTCAGAAGTCAGTTCCATAGTAGTATAGATTTCAAAGCATTCTCACCTGTATCATCAAATTTGCTTTTCATCACTGTGAGGTAGAAAGGATAAAAACAATTATTCTTATACAGATGAAGCTGAAGATCAAGATCTTCAAACCATCTGCAGCTAACCCATTCTATTCAGGATTATTTAGTAGTTTGATGTTTATATTTGAAAACAGGCATGACAAATGTATTCTGAATTGTGAAGGTTATTTGCTTTTTAAACATTATATGAAATTGTCTTTAGTACAGGCCTCATTTTTAAAAATTAAACTAATGAACTCTTATGTCATTTTCTCACTTCAGAAAAATGTCTAGCCACCTTCTTATTTAATGTAGTTTTGGCCCCTAATGAGGTTTGCCTTTCTCAGTTCTGTTTGTCGACATTTGTGGAGAGCTAATTGTCAGTCATCCCAGGGTAGATTTTGGCATAGCAGTGCTTCATGTTTAAACTGAAGGGCGGCTATCTTTTACATTTTCTTGCATGAGGTTTGGAAGACTATCAAGGAACACCCCTGTCTCCTATGTTTTTAGAATTTGATACTTGACTAAGAATAAATAGAATCTAGGTTCCAAGGCAAGCCTTATCATAGATTGGCTATATAATCTTGGTTAAAACATGTTTCCTCTTTCGGCTCCTGTTTCCTCATCAAAAATATGGAACCCATACTGTTGATAAAAACACTTCAAGTGGTTTGTTAAGACTTTTAAATGAGATATACCGTCCTTTGAAAAGTATGAATCATCTTCAAATAAGGGCTAAATTCAGGAATGAAGTGAAAATTTGGAAAGCATATGTAATGAAAATTTCACTAATTTTGGTGAAACCCCATCTCTACTAAAAATGCAAAAAAATTAACCAGGTGTGGTGGCATGCACCTGTAGTCCCAGCTACTCGGGAGACTGAGGCAGGAGAATCACTTGAACCTGGGAGGCGGAGATTGCAGTGAGCCAAGATCACACCACTGCACTCCAGCCTGGGCAACAGCGTGAGTCTCCGTCTAAAAAAAAAAAAAAAAAAACCTGCTAATTTTATAATCGAATGATATTAAAGGAATATTAAAGCAGAAGTTGTGACTGGCTAAGAATATAATTCTGAAGCAAAAATCACATCTAATGTTGCAGAAAGCTCATGTAATGACAAATGTCTATTATTTTAAGGAAATGAATGTATATTGGTATGTATGCATATCCATTCATTTAAGAATGAAGAAACTGATTATATTACCTGAATTATTCTTCTGTAGAATTTGACCATATGTATTCAATAAGAGAGCTCTCTACTTGACTGCTAGGATATATACTTGAGCCCAAGTCCCAGAAGGCAACCTTAGAGACTCCTGAGACAGTTGTGCAAGGAAGGCATTGAGAGTTTGGACTTAGATGGAGCAGTCTTAGTACTGAAGGTGTCTTTGGGCAGGAATGATGGAGAGAGGCTATTTTAATAGCTTTCCTGGGACTTCCCATTTATTCCTGGTTCAGATTTTCCAAGGAAGATTTTGCTCGTTCTAGAAGTAATCCTGCCCAAAACTGTGATAAGCAAGGAACAGAGCCACAGAAAATCAGGATAGCTACAGATCATTTGGAATTAATTCCTCAGACCTATTCTCTTGTTGGTAAACTTCTACTCTGGGAAGACACAGCAGCTCATGCCATTTGCCACAGTGGAATAAGCCCACCGGATTAAAGGAATTAGTGGGTGGGTGGCAGTTGATTACTGAATAAGAATATTTTCATTTACCATTTAAGATATAAACATGAAAAAGAATGATATTATTGTTTCCATTTTATATATATTTCTAGATCCATCAGGGACCATAGCTCTCTGTTGTCTGAAGCTTCTCTCCCTCTATGCCTTACCCTGCAAAATTGTCTGCATTGCTTGCTGGCTCTTTGGCTTTGGGCAGTTAACCAATGTCTCATGCTTGAGTTATTTCATCTTTAAATGAAAGTGTTGGATCCCGCTCTGTACTCATCATTGGATTGTTGTGAGTTCAAGTGAGACAAAATGTTTGCATGAAAGCACTTGGTAAATTGTAAAGTTATGTCCAAATGACAAGTGTTACTCTTATTGAAAACATATTTGGAAGAAAAATCTCACATACAGTATCAGTTGACTGCATTGTACAAAACTTAGTTTAAGGCCTCCTTTGCCTGTCATAGTTCATTGTGTACTGAATTCCCTTCAAACCTATCCAGGCAGAAGCCATCTTCTGTTGAATATAGCAGAAAATGCCATCTGTTTCCCTTCTATTCATTATAAATCCTTAATGCCACCTTAGGCATGAGACTAGTGCTTGTGAATAAGTAAAATGTGTGTTTTTAATACTTTGTTTTAGTTCTTTGATTAATTGAGAAAAAAATATAACCATTTCACATTCTGAATTCATGTGTTTATTACTCACTACTGTGACCATAATTAAGGAAAGGCCCTATCTCTACCTCTAAAGACTGTGCTTTTAACTTGGGGACTTCAGGGAATACAATGAAGAACTGAGTTCTGGCAGCTGTACCTCAAGTGTGTGAGTGTGCACATGTGCATATGTGCCAGCTTTTGAACATGAGTCTCCTAGGCCAGTGTTTGCTATAGCTTGGGCAGCTTATGAGCGCTTGTAATATATGCATGTTGTTCAGGTCTTATTTCCTGTTCACTGCATGTGAAGCTGCACAGCCCCTGTTTCCCTTTTGAAGTTTTCTCTCCAACAGTCCTAAAGGTGCAAAAGAGTAGAGCAGAGAATATAGAGATGTAAATTAGTCTTGTTCAGTTTTGTCTTTAGAAGAAAATGGTTACTTTTTTTTTTTTTTGAGACAGGAGTCTCTCTCTGTTGCCCAGGCTGGAGTGCAGTGGCATGAGCTCAGCTCTCTGCAACCTTCATCTCCCAGGTTCAAGCGATTCTCCTGCCTCAGCCTCCCAAGTAGCTGGGATTACAGGTGTGTGCCACCACGCCTAGTTAACTTTTGAATATTTAGCAGACACCAGGTTTCACCGTGTTGGCCAGGCTGGTCTCGAGCTCCTGACGTCAGGTACCGCCTCGGCCTCCCAGAGTGCTGGGATTACAGCTGTGAGTCACTGTGCCTGGTCAACTGTTACCTTTTTTTAAATACTCAACTATTCATATGAAGTAATCTAACATAGATAATATAATGGATCAAGATTTGCTTTTTAATTTTAATTCTACATCTAGAATCCAGTAATAAAGGGGAAGACAAAAACTTTTCTCATCCTGTTGGCCTTTCTTGACCATACCATCTACATAAGTCCTGAACCTGTCAGGTGTTTTCAGACTTTGTGATTCCTTTTTCTATTTTGTTGCTGGCCTTTGTAATTTCCAAATTAATCTCCTGAAATTAACACTTAAGTATACTTTTAAGTCTGTGGTGTGGCCCTCTACAAGGCTTTCAGACAATGTTATAAATTAGTATCTACACCAAAAAACATAATTAAAATTGATTATTCATAGTACAAAAGGGCTCCTTGATTCAAGTAAGGATTTCTGACAGATCTAACTAGCAGTCTCCTTATAAACACAAGCAGTTATTTATAGTTAGACTGCTAACTGCTTTGCAGGAGGTGGGGAGGGTAGAGCAAGAGGAGTAAAGGAACCCATTTAAGAAACTTAAAGATGAGAGAAGAAGAGCTTCTGATTGCTTTGAAGAGTTAACATATGGATTTATAAGCATTTCACATCAGGGAACCAAAGAGATCAGATAATTTCATTTACTATCATTGGGTTAATTTGATTTACCAAGCAGCTTTGACTATAAATTATAAATGACACAAATTTATGTGTACATAGGTGGTATAAAGAAGATACTAGTGAGGAGCATAATGAACACTGGATTTTCTTTGTTAGTGTCAGTGTAATTTAAAATGACACTTGTCAGATGGGGGATAGGATATTGAGTGATTGTCTCACATATAGTGACACTTTAATGTTGCAGGTAGGTAGTAAATCCTTTTAAATGAAATAAGTATGGCAATACTTAAAAATGCATATTTTGGAGAAAGCCAAGTTCAATTAGTGGAAAAACAGTGCTCCATTACCAAGGTAAGTTATTTGGCATTGTTCTGTAAGATACTAGTGTTGCCTACGTAGCCAGTTGTTAGCAAGTAAATTGCTTGCCTTGAAATAGTTTCTGTGGTGATTTTTACTGATTTATTAAAAACCCAGAATTTACTTCGGTGTTTCTGTGTTCACATCCTTTCCCCCCCATCAGTGAAACCGTTACCAGACTCATCTTTCTAAAATAAGATTTTAAAATTATCTCACTCCCAGCTCCTCAGAAATCTTTAAAGGTTCATCTTTTACCTAAAGCTCTTATTGGTTATTTTGAGCTTGATATACAGTACTCTTCATCTTCTGGTAATAGTTTACCCTCTCTTTCACTGCTTTGCCACATATATCCTCTCTCTGATTACCCAAGCTTTTTCCCTAAACATGTGTCATTCATTTCCTTTTACCTTTGCTGCACATTCTTTCTACCTAACCACTGTACTTAAGGAATAGTCAAAATTCAACTTACTTTTACAAAGCCTACCTTGACTCTCTAGCAGGAGTTTCTGGATTCTTTTATTATATTTATTATCTTATTTTCCTTTTTTAATTAGTTATTTTATTGCAAATGTAATAACTACCTCCCCAGTGAGATAAGTTCCTCAAGGGATAGTTTTCTGGATCACTCATTAGTGCCTATTGTGATGTTTGAAACGTGTAATACTGTTGTGTTGAGTACTGTTTATTTTTATCTTCAGGTTTACCATTGCTTGTTCAGAGAACAATTGCGAGAACTATTGTGTTACAAGAAAGCATTGGCAAAGGTCGATTTGGAGAAGTTTGGAGAGGAAAGTGGAGGGGAGAAGAAGTTGCTGTTAAGATATTCTCCTCTAGAGAAGAACGTTCATGGTTCCGTGAGGCAGAGATTTATCAAACTGTAATGTTACGTCATGAAAACATCTTGGGATTTATAGCAGCAGACAATAAAGGTCAGTAACGTTAGCTTTTCCTTATCTTGTCTATAACAAAATCTCTTCAAGTCTTTACAGATATGGAGATTAAACATCATCAGAGTAGATGAGAAATCAATGTCTGTCATGTAGATTAGACCCATTAAGTCAAATATAATATATTAGTAACTTTAGTAATAGAACTAGGAACTTCTTAAAAATTTTCTTGACTCTTGATAACATATTCATAAAATCCCTTATTGTTTTATAAAATGTGAAAGAGCTATTTAAAAAAGCTATGTACTTTGGTAGGTTTAGTTTAGGGCAGTTAGTTTTTGAGAATAGTCATGGTATAGAAAAAAATGTATAAACTTGCTCAAAATTTGAGAATAGGGCTCAGATAGCCATTTCCTTTTAATCTCTTCCTGACCAATAGGATGTTTCAATATAGACTATTGACCTTATTTATGGGGAGAGTAAAAATAACTTGTCAGTGTTCTGAGTTGCCAAGGGCTAAATAGATGAATCTTTTGGTAAACTCAAAGAGAGAAAAGGTTTCTTCAACCACCCTGCCATAGGTAACCATATGGACGCCTGCTTTCTCTATCGTGCCAGTGCCTGAGGCCCAGCGTCAGGTCAGATGCTGAAGAAGGAAGGAACCCTGTTGGTAGGGAGTCAAAATGAGTGGAGACTGCAAGCAGTGATCTCAGACTGCTGCTGCTGCCGCTTTCTTAACTTTTGTTAATACCTTTATGCCCACAATTCCTACTTTCACTGCCTCTGTCAGAGACTTGTATTTCAGCTCCACACTTGTCCCTACCCCTGAGTCAAATGTATTTCCCAGCTTTTCTATTTAAAAAAAAAAAATGCTGTCATTATTGCTTAGCTTGGCTGGACCTATAGTCATCGTTTTCCTTCTCTCACCTTCCATTTTCTTAGCAATATTTATTCAAATGTTAACAATTTTTAATCTCACTTGTAATTATGGGTGATTTTTATTTTAGTTTCTCTGGGTTTTCAGATTTATTTACAAGCATGTACTGCTTTTTTTTTTTTTTTTTTTTAGAAAATTTCCAGTGTGTGGAAAAGCAGAGTAGTTACACTGATCCCTCATCATCCAGCGTCAACAGTGGTCAGATCACTGCCATCATAATTGATCTAGTCCAGCCTACTCTGCCCTAACTGCATTATTTGAAGCTGGTCCCAGATAACATCTTTTCATCCATAAACACTTATAAATGTAATTTGTATCTTCAAATGATGAGGAAATGTTTTTATGAAACAACCACACTACCATTGTTAATTTTTCAAATGTTATCAAATATCCATTTAGGTTCAAATTCTGTAATTGTCTCTTATTTTAAAAAGTTATTTATTCAGATTATGATCCTAAGTCCACACGTTGCATTTGTTTGATATTTCTCTTATGTCTTTTAAAATCTTTAGGTCCCCCTTCATCTTTTTTCTTCTCTTGCAGTTTATTTGTTGAAGAAATTGGATTGTTTGTCCTGTAGGGCCTATCACATTCTGGATTTTGCTAATCGAATTTCCATAGTGTCTCTTAACTTGTTCCTCTGTGTTTTCTAAAAACTAGTAGTTAGATTTACAAGCTAAACCTAATTGGAGTTTTACTGGTTTTCTCAAAATACACAGTAAGGAAGGATATTATATATATCTTATTGCATCATATGTGGAAGTATATAGTATTTGATTAGGATGGGGCAGTGATGTATATGATTGATGTAGGTAGTGAGTATCAATGGCACACGACAATGCAATATTACTTAAGTTAAAAATAAAACACAAGTAGTAATCAGCCTGACCAAATCCTTAGTTCTCATTTTCGTTTCTGCCTCTGACACCATTTATTTCCTCCCCCAAGTCTTAAAACAACCTTTTCTTTATTTACTATGTTCAGTGACCCTAGACTTTCATTGTTCCTTCTTATTTCTTTATAGTTGTCTTTGTTTTCTCAAGTCTTACTCTTCTCACTGGTTCATATGAAGGTACTGATTCTACAAATGGTAATTTCTTTTTCAAGAATGTACCCACACTCATGGTTGCAAACTCTGCCGTGTTGGCAACTCTTAAATCTGCATTTTAAAGCTTAAACCTCACCCCGTGTCTGGTTTTTGTCACATTCCAAGTTAGAAACACAGCAGCACAAAATGTTGGTGAGTCTGTGCCCTGAACTGCTAACCAAGCTGATGCTGTCATCTGGTGGTCACCATGGGAACTAGCTGACCCTACTGGCTCTTCCCTACTCCCTTTCTTTCTCCTTTTCAGGGCTTAATGTATTTTCTCTGAGCCTAGCTCCTCCTTCCCACTTCTTTATCTTCTCCTGATTTAGTTAATTCCACCCCCAGCAGCCCTTTATATGTATGACCCCTTATATATAACCTTCCTTCTGCCTTTCTTGTCAGTAACCTCTGCAGTCTCCCTTTCTTCCATCTGCCTGTCTTCCTCTTTATTTCTTGTATTGGTGAACTTTTCAAAATTCAGTAATAGATAAGAGGCATGCAACTAAGCTAGTGATGTACCTAAAGCAAGGGTGCGAGTTTGGACAGAATCAGTTTATAAAGTTCATGAAGGACAAGTAAATACTACATCCTTTAAAATGTACCCAGAAATCTCTTCCAAAATCTTCTGAAAAGTTCCCATTCCTTTCTTAATCTCTTCTAATCGGAGTTGCTTTTCTTCTTCAAGTAAATATCTTCAAAATAGAAGCTGTTTCGTGTCAATATGGATTTTTTCTTTTGTTTTACAACCAGCAGGGAAAGAAAGAGCACAGTTTAAATTATGTACTTCTTGCCTAAAGAATCTAGTATTTTGTTTTTTAAATCTTAACAGTCTTACAAAATAAGATGTTATTCTTGTTGTATAAAAGGAGAAACAGAGGCTGGTTGGCTAAGAAAGCATCAATAACAGGCAGGCCATGGATTCCAATCCAGGTCAGAATGACTCTAAGCATGCATCTTTTATTGGATTGTGCTGTCTCCTAATGTTGTAATGCTTTCTTACTTCATAGCTTAATTAAATATGTGGTTTTCTAGCTACTTCCAGGTTAAATTAGACTTTTGTGGACCAGTCTAGCCTAGGAGCCTAGCTTTACCATTATTCCTATGAGAAAACGTGTTTTAAAATCATGTGTTGGCTTACAGAGGAAATTTTGGAACCCACATTCTTAGTTGTTTGAGTTTAGTCCCAGCTTTTCCAGCTTTTTCTCCTGACATTTCAGTTCCTATTTCAGCTTCCCCATGTGTTAGAGGTATCACTATTTCTGTTTTTCTAAGCTAGCAACCTTGGAATCAATCATCTTATCTTGCGTCTTTGTGAACTGTGTATACAATCTGTCACTAAAGCTTGTCATTTCTCATCGAAACTCGCTTTCGATTTTGTCCCATACTCTTCCATTCCCCCTGTGGCCCCACTGGGCTCCAGAGACTTCTTACCTCCTTCCTTTCTTCTCTGTTCCCTTCCTGTTTTTAGCCTTTTTTCCTTCCAGGAGCAGCCACTGAGCACCCAACCTGACCCAGGGATTTTTCTAGGCACTTAAGAGTGCCAGCTCTGATACTAATTATCTGTGACGACTCAAGAAAGTTACCATCTTTGTCTCTTAAATGGGATTAATTATCCTCGCCTTATCTCAAGAAGAGGGACTTAGTCTGAGTAACTAAAGGATGTGTATATAAAATATAAGATAAACTGAATGTAGAAGGAAATACAGACTTAAGTGGCATTATATTGCAGTATGTGACTCAGGATTGAGAGTAAAAAGTGATAACCTTTGAACAAATAAGTCATAAATGGTCTACAGCCCAACCAAAATGCTCTTAATTCTGTTTACAGACAATGGTACTTGGACTCAGCTCTGGTTGGTGTCAGATTATCATGAGCATGGATCCCTTTTTGATTACTTAAACAGATACACAGTTACTGTGGAAGGAATGATAAAACTTGCTCTGTCCACAGCGAGCGGTCTTGCCCATCTTCACATGGAGATTGTTGGTACCCAAGGTAACTCTATTAGCAATTTTATTATTTAAGCTTTAAATTTCCATGAATAATGTCTATGAAAATAGAAGGTGGAGGCCAGGCCTGGTGGTTCACTCCTATAATCCCAACACCTTGGGAGTCTGAGGTGGGCAGATCGCTTGAGTGCAGGAGTTCAAGGCCAGCCTGGGCAACATGGCAAAACCGCATCTCTACCAAAATACAAAAAATTATTTGGGCATGGTGGCATACACCTATAGTCCCAGCTACTCAGGAGACTGAGGTAGGAAGATTACCTGAGCCTGGGAGGTCGAGGTGCAATGAGCAGACATCATGCCACTACACTCCAACCTGGGTAATAGAGTGAGATCCTGTCTCAGAAAAAAAAAGAGAAAGAAAGAAAGAAGGAAAATAGTAAGTAGCCTAACTGGAGATATTTCAAACAAAATTTTTAGATGAGAACATTTTATCTTTCAGTTCAAAGTTTCAAGTAGAGCTAGGAATCTGGAAATTTGTTTAGAGATTCTCTAGTCATTGTAACAAAACTGATTTTTTATTTTTAATTTTTAAAAGTAGCATTCAATCTTTGATTTTTGAGGATTTTAGTTTCAGAATTCGAGTCTAAGTGAATATATTTTTATGTGTAGTATTAAATGAGAAAGTGCTTTGAAAACTTCAGCATGTTATATAAATGTTATCTGGCCATCTAATAATTATATTTGACCTTGAGATAAGGAGACTGCATGAGATAGTTTTACAGTTGAAAAATTAAATACTAAGTTTTAGTTATGTAATTTTATGCTATGGTTTTTGTGCCATGTAGGATTTCAGATGCCAGTATAGCTCTCTGCTCTAGCAGTTTTCCACTTGCAACCCAGTGGCTCCCCCATTCCCCACTTTACATACAGTATAAGTACCAGTTCACACCTTAACCAGCTCCATCTTTGTAATTATTGTTATTATTGATTATAGCAGTTTTATTGAGTTATAATTCACATCATACAGTTCAAACCCACTTCAAATTCAGTGGTTTTTAGAATACTCAAGAGTTGCACAACCAACAAACACTACAGTCAATTTTAGAATATCTTTATCACTCCAAAGAGAAACCCTGTAGGCACTAGCAGTCACTCACCTTTCCCCCCAAACTCCTAGTCCTAAGCAACAGCTGCTGCTTTCTGTCTATAGATTTGCTTATTCTGCACATTTTATATAACGAATCATACAATATGTTGTCTTTCATAACTGGCTTCTTTCACTTAGCATGTTTTCAAGGTTCACTTATGTTGTAGCATGTATGAGTACTTCAGTCATTTTGATGACTGAGTAATACTTCAGCGTATGGATATACCACATATTGTATATCCATTAGCTGATGGGCATTTGGTTTGTTTCTTCTTTTGGCTATTGTAGCTAATGCTGTAATGAACATTTGTGTATAAGTTTTATGTTGGTACATGTTTTGGGTTATCTTGGGTATATACCTAGGAGTTGAATTCCTGTAGCATATGATAACACTATTTAATGGTTTGAAGAACTGCTATACTATTTTCTTAAAGTATGTGAACCATTTTACATTCCTGCCAGCAGTGTGTAAAGGTTCAAGTTTTCCACATTATAATTTTTTTTTCTTTTGAGACGGAGTCTCCCTCTGTCACGCTGGAGTGCAGTGGTACAATCTCACATCACAGCAGTCTCCACCTTGCAGGTTCAAGCGATTTTTCTGCTTCGGCCTCCCAAGTAGCTGGCATTACAAGCACATTGCCACCATGCCCAGCTAATTTTTGTATTTTTAATAGAGACAAGGTTTCACCATGTTGGCCAGGCTGGTCTCGAACTCCTAACCTCAAGTGATCCTCCCACCTCGGCCTCCCAAAGTGCAAGGATTACAGGTGTTTTTAATAACACATATTCTAGTGGTTAGTATCAAAGATAATACACCTAATACTGAGTACATTTCAATTGATAGGGAAGTCATAATCTACATGCATGGTTCCTGGGCTGCTGGAATATCAGTCTATGGCTAAGTTTCTTATAAAGAATTCATAAGGCACCAACAGATAAACTGATAAGATTTTTTGCCCCCAGTCTTGGAGTCATTAATCTATTTTTATTGTCCCATTTTCTTTAAAGAAATATAATTTCAATGACTTTTGGTGTAATGATTCACTTGAGTTTATTTAGTAATGGCTTAGGTATTGTTGGTCATGTGGGCTGAAATGATTTGATACATTTGGGTTAGGAGAAGAGACTTTTGAACCTAAAGGTATGAGTTGTGATTGGTGTTACCTTTTAAGCAGTCATGTTTAATTTTTGATTCTTTAGGAAAGCCAGCCATTGCTCACAGAGACTTGAAATCAAAGAATATCTTGGTAAAGAAGAATGGAACTTGCTGTATTGCAGACTTAGGACTGGCAGTAAGACATGATTCAGCTACAGATACAATTGATATTGCTCCAAACCACAGAGTGGGAACAAAAAGGTATACTTTTGAACAAATGTATTTAATATCTTCTGAAATCACCTTTTTCACCTTCTCTTTTATGTGTACGTATCATCACTGAACTGAGCTTAAGCTTGTACTTTATTAGATTGCCAACAGGCAAGAAGATCTCATGGTCTTGCCTGCTCTGAAGCCAAAGTTACCTGACTTAAAAAGATGCCTGCTGATGGAAGGTTGCCCTTCCAGAAAATATTAGTCATGTTAATTATAATAACAGTAGTAACTCACATTTATAGGGCACCTATTATGTGCCAATCATCTAGCTAATAGGTCTTTTACTTATATTGTCTGATTTAACACCATTCTCAAATACTGTGCTGTAGCTAGCCCTGCTGTTTTAATATTTCAGTCCCTGAAAATATGTCTTTCTTGCTTTCTTAGAACTTTTGCACATGCCATCCCCTGGAGCATACATTACCCTACTGTTTCTCAGCCACATACCCACCTTTCCTTTAGGAAGCTTTTTCTGATCCTCAAGACTCTTAGGAGTCCCTCCAAGGGCTGCCATAGCACACTGAACTGGGACCATTGAGGCACTTATGCATTATGTTGTAACTGTTTGTTTATTTGCCTGCATATTCTATTAGGTGCAAGCAGCATGAGAGCAGACTTGTATTCTCAGCATCCTTCACAATGCCTAATACATGGTAGATCCTCAGTAGATATGTGTTGAGTCCATGAGTCTTCAAAAGAACTTAATTAGGCAGGTGTTGTTACCCTTAATTCACAGATGAGGAAACCACCTTGTGGAGGTTAAAGAATTTGCCCAGCTTCATGTGGATGATAAGCCAGAGAGCTAAGATTTGAACCTGGGCATTTCTGACACAAAGCCCTTTTCACATGTTGTCACAGCATTTTTTCAAACCTACTGCCTTGGCCTTGGAGAGAGCCGGAGAGCTGGCAGCATTAGTCTATTCAAATTGCATGTACGATTTTGAGATTTCTGGATTCACTGGGGATTCTCAACTCTCAACCGGCTAAGGGGTGCTTGGCAGTGGTTGCTGCAGGTCTCTGTGGGTCCTGACCCATAATTTTAGTAGTTTTTTGAAGCTTCAGAACCCCCTAGTGTAGCATCAGTAGCAGAACTGGCATTCTTTTGTATCTATTTTCTTTTTCCCTGGAGTATATTCCTGCCCTTCCTTTCATCCTCAGTGAGAAGACTTCTAGATTCAAATGCATGGTTTCTGCCTAGTACATGTATAGGTGGTGTACGTTAGGACATCTTAAATGGTTACAATGATGTATGTGTGTCTTTCATTGGAAACCAAGATCATGAGGCAGGTAGCTTGAAACTGCTGTTTCAGCATTTTGTGGGATTCAGTTGACATCATTAATGTGCAAACCAGTGTGTGCATTTAATATTTTTCTTGATGTTTGCTAGGTAATATTGTGTGCAGCTGTCTATGTATAGAGAAATGTCTGAGTGGATGTTCATCACAATGTGGCATTAAGGGCATGACTTTCAAAGTTCTTTTTGCAAATTTTCTTTTAGGTACATGGCCCCTGAAGTTCTCGATGATTCCATAAATATGAAACATTTTGAATCCTTCAAACGTGCTGACATCTATGCAATGGGCTTAGTATTCTGGGAAATTGCTCGACGATGTTCCATTGGTGGTAAATTGTTCCCCTTTCCCCCAACAGTTTGTCATGAACAGAAGTTGTTCAAGAATTGTCTTCTTTTTTTGTTGAATGAAATTATGTACAGTCCATCATCTGAAACAGGAGGTCACCAAGTGCCAGAGAAAACAAAGGCGATGAAATCTTTGGGAGGGGACAGTGCCATGGTGTACACATGCACAGCTCTAGCCTAGTGTATTCTCTTACTGTTTCCATTTGAATCTTGAGACTCATCAGAATCCAACCCCTTGTTATATTGGAATATAGTTCTTTAGAAAGGACAGCTGCTTGAGAGGCTCACCTAGGAAGCTGTTTCTAGCATGTACCTGGGTGACAAACTTATTTTTTTTCTTTGAGATTGCGGCTGTTTTCTCCAACTTGATAGTTGTAGATTACATACACAGAATACAATTATGTTACTATTGTGGTGTTTTCTAGAGTTTGTTTTAACTTCTAGCTTTTTAGATGGAGCACTTTTTAATGTTTACCCAGGAAACAGTCTCTTAGGCTTGGGGACCTAGGCTTGGCTGAGACCTAGTGCCTTCTGTTTTTGAGGCAGTGAGGGACAGAGTATTTCTCTGTATTGTAGTAAATAGGACATATTATTGACAGATGCAAGTACAGAAAGCAAGTAGAGAAACCTTAAACTTGCCTCATACGATTCATGTCTCACTGAAGTGAGAGCCTGTTCACTCACAGAATAGAATCTCAGTTGCTGCACAGTAGGGCTCTAGGGGAAAATGCCAATCTGGTCATCACAGCTCATAGTTTACTGTCATTTCAAATAGGCTTTATTGATCTCTTGGCAATACTTAGTTTCAAGGTGTGGGCTCAATATCAACTCAGGGAAGTGGCCCGTGAATACAGATGTAGATGAGATAGAGAAAGCTATTCATCTCAGTTCCACCTACCTACTTTAGTAATGAGACACTGTACTAGGGCTCTCGGGTGATCTTTTTAATGGTTTGGCATTAGCTGAATAAATTCTTCAAAATTTAATTTTCTTTTAAACTAATACAGGTATTCATGAAGATTACCAGCTGCCTTATTATGATCTTGTACCTTCTGACCCATCAGTTGAAGAAATGAGAAAAGTCGTTTGTGAACAGAAGTTAAGGCCAAATATCCCAAACAGATGGCAGAGCTGTGAAGTGAGTATTTCTTTTTGATATTAGGCAATTTTCTAAACTGCTTCTGCTGAGTAAGTGAAAATTTGCTACTGTTCTTTAAGGAAAACAGACAAGAATTTTCTTTTTCATAGCAGTCAAACCAATGTGTAAAAACAGAATAATTTGGTTTTCATATTCAATTGTAAGCACAGTGAAAGGGCTATGGAACATTTGCAGTGGCCTTTACATATCAGAACATAGCTTAGATCTGCCAGGCAAACTTAAGGCACATACTTTTTAAATGAATGCCTCCCTTCAGCCAGGACAACCCAGAATGGTGGACAGTTACTGGACAGGAATAAGGAGACATGTATTCTAGACCAGCCTGGCTACCATTTTAAGGATCTGACTTGAACAAATCACTTCAGTTCTCTGGACCTTAATATCCCTTTGTAAGGTGAGGAACTCAGATAAGGTGATTACAAAGGTGTTTCAAATGATTTTCCATTTCATTCATCTGATTGCCTAGATGACCGTTAACCAGGAATTTGTGGAAAATGCTTTTTTCCAACAGTGTCTGAGCTTCTCAACAGCTCTAACAAAAAGTTTTAGAAATGTTTTTGTAATTGCAGATTTAAGGATTCGTAAGACAAATCTTCTTTAACCTCTCCTTAATTGCTAGCTGTTACTATTATAATATTGGTAAAGCAGGGAATATTCCTCCAGGTTTGAAGTTTTGTAGCTTAAAAGCTATAAAAAGCTGTTCAGTTCAGTAGTTGATTTTACATCTTAAACTATTGTAGGACTCAGCAGAACCTCTGATAACCAAGAGAGCTTGCTACCTCCAACAAAGTCACATCTCCAGGCCCAGATAAAATGTATTTCAGCATGCTCAGAGGATTTGCATGTGACATAAGAGTGCTGCTAGATTTTGTCTTTCAGAAATTTTATCTACTCGGGAGGCTGAGGTGGGAGGATTGCTTGAGCCTGGGAGGTCAAGGCTGCAGTGAGCTGAGAGCATGCCATTACATTCCACTCTGGGTGACAGAGTGAGACCCTGTCTCAAAAGAAAAATGTGATCTGGATGCTTCAAAGTACAAACTTAAAATTTTAATGTGAGGTCAGGTTTCTTCTTTGCTTTGCCCAGCTCTGGTTTAGGATTTGGCCTTTTCAGGTTTGCTAAGTGAGTCAGTCTTTGACCACCTGCTTTCCAGCACTGACACCAGTATTCTATTGATGGAAATTTATGTAATTTCTACTCATTTGCTATTACAAATAATGCTTCCACAACAACAACAACAACAAATGTATATCTGTCATTTAAAAAGAAAATTTACAGGTAAAGATTCTTATCCAAACAAGTGGAAAATGGCAAGTGCATTAATTATTTTTCTTGTATTTTCTTGTAGGCCTTGAGAGTAATGGCTAAAATTATGAGAGAATGTTGGTATGCCAATGGAGCAGCTAGGCTTACTGCGTTGAGGATTAAGAAAACATTATCACAACTCAGTCAACAGGAAGGCATCAAAATGTAATTCTGCAGCTTTGCCTGAACTCGACTTTTTTCTTCAGATCTGCTCCTGGGTTTTAATATGGGAGGTCAATTGTTCTACCTCACTGAGAGGGAACAGAAGGATGTTGCTTCCTTTTGCAGCAGTGTCATAAAGTCAATTAAAAACTTCCCAGGATTTCTTTGGACCCAGGAAACAGCCATGTGGGTCCTTTCTGTGCACTATGAACGCTCTTTGCCAGGACAGTTACAAAATGTTGTGTAGTCTACCTTTATTTTTTATTAACAAAACTTGTTTTTTAAAAAGATGATTGCTGGTCTTAACTTTAGGTAACTCTGCTGTGCTGAAGATCATCTTTAAGGGCAAAGGAGTTGGATTACTGAGTTATAATAAAACATTTCTTATTATTAAAGAAAGTGATTTACTCCTGGTTAGTACATTCTCAGAGGATTCTGAACCACTAGAGTTTCCTTGATTCAGACTTTGAATGTACTGTCCTATAGTTTTTCAGGATCTTAAAACTAACACTTATAAAACTCTTATCTTGAGTCTAAAAATGACCTCATATAGTAGTGAGGAACATAATTTATGCAATTGTATTTTGTATACTATTATTGTTCTTTCACTTATTCAGAACATTACATGCCTTCAAAATGGGATTGTACTATACCAGTAAGTGCCACTTCTGTGTCTTTCTAATGGAAATGAGTAGGATTGCTGAAAGTCTCTATGTTAAAACCTATAGTGTTTGAATTCAAAAAGCTTATTTATGTGGGTAACCCAAACTTTTTCTATTTTGTTTTTTTGGAAAGGTTTTTGTGGTATGTCATTTGGTATTCTATTTTGAAAATGCCATTCTCCTACCAAAATGTGCTTAAGCCACTAAATAAATGAAGTGGCATTAATTAGTAAATTGTTAGCATGATCATGTTTGAATATTCTCACATCAAGCTTTTGCATTTTAATTGTGTTGTCTAAGTATAATTTTAAAATAACAAGTGGCACTCTAGATGCTTATAGTACTTTAATATTTGTATCATACAGACTAATTTTTCTAAAAGGGAAAGTTTGTCTAGCTGTTTGTGAAAAGTTATGTGGTATTCTGTAAGCCATTTTTTTTCTTTCTGTGTTCAAAGACAGTGTTATTTTTTTAAAAAAGGAATTACATTTAAAATTAGAATATGGTTAATGTTAAATAATAGGCCTTTTTCCAGGAAGGCAAAGGTAGTTAGTAATTTGAATAGATAACAGATGTGCAAAAGTCACATTGGTTATGTAGGAATGTTTGGTGGATCCTCTGTCTTTGTAACTGAGGTTAGAGCTAGTGTGATTTTGAGGTCTCACTACACTTTGAGGAAGGCAGCTTTTAATTCAGTGTTTCCTTATGTGTGCGTACACTGCAACTGCTTACTTTACATGTAATTTATGTAATGCATTCAGTGCACCCTTGATATCTGGAAGAGGTGGTAGCTAAAGAATATTCTGAGTATAGGGTCTTCTCCATTTATACAGATGTTTTTGTCAAGTTAAATATTGAAAGCAAACTTGTCATGGTCTTCTCACATTAAGTTGAAACTAGCTTGTAATAACTGGTTTTTACTTCCAATGCTATAAAGTCTCTGCAGGGCTTTTGCAGTTTTCAAAGTCCTTTTATCACTGTGATCTTGTTCCAAGGGGAGGAAAAACTATCCTAGCTGTGAGCCAAGACTTTGACTTTATAGTGCTGTCAGTTCCCCAATACAGGGTCCTAATAACCAATACAGTATTTTAGTCAGGAAGAGGAAGTGGCCATTTACACTGAATGAGTTGCATTCTGATAATGTCTTATCTCTTATACGTAGAATAAATTTGAAAGACTATTTGGTCTTAAAACCAAAGTAATTTTAGAATGAGTGACATACTACATAGGAATTTAGTGTCAATTTTATGTGTTTAAAAACATCATGGGGAAAACGTGCTTAGAGATTACTATTTTGACTACAAAAAGTTGATTTTTTCTGTAGTTACCATAATTTCATTGAAGCAAATGAATGAGTTTGAGAGGTTTGTTTTTATAGTTGTGTTATATTACTTGTTTAATAATCTCTAATCTTGTGATCAGGTACTTTTTTTGTGGGTTTTTTGGGCCATTTCTAAGCCTACCAGATCTGCTTTATGAAATCCAGGGGACCAATGCATTTTATCACTAAAACTATTTTTATATAATTTTAAGAACATACCAAAATTTGTCTGATTTAAAGTTGTAATACATGATTTCTCACTTTCATGTAAGGTAATCCACTTTTGCCGAAGATATTTTTTATTGAATCAAAGATTGAGTTACAGTTATACTTTTGTTACCCAAGTGGATAAAATGTACTTTCAATGAATCAGGGAATTTTTTTAAAGTTGGAGTTTAGTTCTGAATTGACTTTACATATTACTGCAGTTAATTCCTTTTTTGGCTAGGGATGGTTTGATAAACCACAATTGACTAATATTGAAAATGAAAGTAACTTAAAAGATGGGATGGATCATGATTACTGTCAATAACTGCAGATAAATTTGATTAGAGTAATTAATTTTGTCATTTAAAAACACAGTTGTTTATACTGCCCATCCTAGGATGCTCTCCTTCCAGGGTTCAACTTGGCTAAAACACCTTCAGTAAATTGTGTGTCTATATTCATTTTGCCAATAGCCAGGAGGAGTGGGGATGGGGGAAATACGACTTAGTGGGCATAGACATCCCTGCTCCATCCTTTCTGGCTCCAGCTGTTTCTTGCAACCTGCTTTCCTCCTTGCTGGTCCCTGACACAGAGACCGTTGCCTCCCCCACAGCCTTTTGACTGAAGAGCTGCTTTGGAGATCTAGAGTACAATGGCTGATGAAAGTTGTGGGACATATTTCCTCTTTTTTTTCGTCATTAGAAGTGGCAGGGAGGGGTCTCCACATTTGGAGATTGAGCAGATGAGGCTTGGGATGCCCCTGCTGGTTGCCCTCCTTTGACGTTAGCCATGGATGAGGAATGGGATAGCAGCAAGGTGGCTGCTGTGGCAGTGGGAGTTGTGCCAGAAACAGTGGCCAGTTGTATCCCCCATAAGACAGGGTAAGGTCCGAAGAGCTGAGCCTGTAATTCTGCTGTAATAATGATAGTGCTCAAGAAGTGCCTTGAGTTGGTGTACAGTGCCATGGCCATCAAGAATCCCAGACTTCAGTTCTTATTACAAAATCTAAGTGGTCACTTCACGATTTTGTAGTCCATCCATGGGTTACCTCTTTTCTGTATGTCTGAGAACTGTCAGATGGAGGCTGTTTCATAAAACAAGATGACAAAGAGATAATTGCACGACAAAATCAGTATGCCATTAGTCACATCATCAAAAGCTTATTTTTATTCTTGCACTGGAAGAATCATAAGTCAACTGTTTCTTTTGTTTCTTAACCATGGCAGTGTTCTGGCTCCAAATCATGGTGATTCCAAATAATGGTTCTGTTACAGTTAGGCAGAAAATGCCAACTCAGATATTTTGAGATACTAAGGATTATCTCTGGACATGTACTGCACCTTCTTGTCTCTGTTTTGGATTACTGGAATACCAATGGGCCCTCTCTCTAAGAATGCTGGACTTCTAGGATATTGTGAGGATTGTCAGTACATTAAACTTTTCAATCCCATTATGCAATCTTGTTTGTAAATGTAAACTTTTAAAAATACAGTTAATAACATTCAACCTGTTTCTTACAACTTAAAAGGAACTTCAGTGAATTTGTTTTTATTTTTTAACAAGATTTGTGAATTGAATATCATGAACCGTGTTTTGATATCCCTCTTTCACGTTGTGCTAACGGAATGGGGTGTTTGATATTTCTGTATATGTCAAGGAGATGCTTCAAAATATCAATTGCTTTAAACTTAAATTACCTCTCAAGAGACCAAGGTACATTTACCTCATTGTGTATATAATGTTTAGTATTTGTCAGAGCATTCTCCAGGTTTGCCGTTTTATTTCTATGAAGTATGGGTATTATGTTGCTCATTTACTCTAATGGTACTGTATTGTTTGTGTTTGTACCCCAGATAACATCATCTGTACTTTGTTTTCTGTATTGTATTTGTGCAGAATACTTTTGGCTTTATCAGTGTAATCTCTGCCCTTTAAGATATGTACAGAAAATGTCCATACAAATTTCCATTTAAGTTGAAACTGAGAAGCCTGTAAAGAGAAAAAAAACATAAGCTGTGTTTCCCCATAAGTTTTTTGAGTTGTATATTGTATTTGTAGTAATATTCCAAATGAATGTAAATAGGAAATAGAAGAGTGATGCTTATGTTAAGTCCTAACACTGCAGTAGAAGAATGGAAGCAGTGCAAATAAATTACATTTTTCCCAAGTGCCAGTGGCATATTTTAAAATAACGTGTGTATGCTGGAATGAGCCATGCTATATGTCGTTGCTGTAGATAGCAAGTAGAACCTTTGAGTTACCAGAGTCTCTTTTCTAACCCTGTCTAGTGCAAGTTACAATATTATAGCATGTTTGAGGAGTACTCACCTGTCTGCAGGTGTGACTCTATGCCTGGGGGCTTTTCTCTACATGCTGAGGGGTGTGGGTCTTCCAAAGTGCGGCATGGTGGACCTGACTACAGGTGAACTCTGTTGCCTTTGGCTCAGCACGTTTGTTAGTGTCCTGGGGGTGAAAACTTGGCTGATAAAGAGAACTGGAAAATCATGATAGAGATGTGGTCCCCAAACCCTTGACTGACTCTGGGGAGGGGCTTTGGGAATAGGATTGCTCTCACATTAGAGATAGTTACTTTAATTTGAAGGCTGGATTTAAGGATTTTTTTTTCTTTATAATAAAGACATCGCCAGGATATGGAGCTTTTGTTGACAGTTGGAAAAAAAGTGAAATTTAAGACATTCCCAGACAAATACTAAGAATTTGTTGCCTGTGGACATCTGCCTTACAAGAAATACTAAATCCTTCAGACAGAAAATAAATGACACCAGATGGTAACCTGAATCCACTGGATGAAATAAAGAGCACCAGAAATGGTGGATTTGTGTGTAAATAGAAAAGACTATGATTGTATTGCTGCCATAACAAATTACTACAATGTACTGGCTTAAAGCAACACCCGTTTATTAGCTCAGAGTTTCATAAATCAGAAGTCTGGGCATAACATAGCTCAGTTGGTTCTCTGCTCCATATTGTAAAAGGTCAAAATGAAGGCATTGGCTGGGCTGCATTCTTTTCTGGAGGCTCGAGATGAATAGGCTTCCAAGCTCATTGAGGTTGTTGGCAGAATTCAACTCCATATGGTTTAAGACTGAGGTTGGCCAGGGGTTGTTGTCAGTTTCTAGAAGCCACTCATATTCCTTGGCTCGTGGTTCCCTCCTCCATCGTCAAAACCAGCAACAATGGGTTGAATCCTCCTTGCACTTCCCTCTGATCTCCCCTTCTGTCTCATCTCTCCACTGTCTTCCACTGCATCTCTGATTCTTCTGCTTCCCTCTTTTGCTTTTAATGGGTCAGGTGATTACTCTGGGCTCATCTGGGTAATCCAGGATAATTACCCTATTTAGTAACCTCAGTTTTACCTGCAAAGTCCATTCACAGCAGTACCAAGATTAGTATTTGATTAAATAGAGAATGGGAATCTTCGGGATATATTTGCCTACCAAAATAAATACAAGTTCTCAGCAGCATAAGACTATGTAGTAATTATAACACCACGCTGTTGTGTTTACAGTACAGGTGCAGAGTATATTAATAGCACAAAGGGGTGGGTAGGAAATGGAGCTCTATTGGGACAAAGCTGTATTTTATTGGAATTAATTAGTCTTAAGATTGTAATAAATTGAAATGCATACTGTAGACCTGGAGTAACCACTAAAGCATCAATTAAAAAATATATTTAAAAAAATGGTAAACCAAGAAATATTTAACACAAAAGGCAGAAAGAGAGGGACAGAGAAGCAAAATTGTATGAGACATTTGGAGAACAAATGTCAAAATGGCAGCCATAGTCTAATCATACCCATAATTTCATTAAATGTGAATGGTCTACATAGTTAAAAGGTAGAGATTGTCAGGATGGATTTTTAAAAAATCAACTATATGGTGTCCACAGAGGCACACTGTAGATTCAAAGACCAATAGTTTGGAAGTATGGAAAAATATAAAACATCCCAACAGTAATCGTAAGAGAGCTGGAATGTCTGTATTAATAAAGTGGGCTTTGAGACAAATATTACTAGAAATAAAAGATACTTTAAAAAGTCATATATTCGAGAGATATAACAGTTAACATATGTGTATGCACCTAACAGGACCACAAAATAATGAGAAAAACCATAGAATTGAGAGGAGAAATGGACAATTTAATATTTGGAGATTTTGACACTTACAATAATTGATAGAATGACTCAATTGAGAATCACAGTCATATAAAAGAATGCTGTCAGCCAACTTGTCCTAACACTTACCACCACACACCACCAACAGAATGCACACTCTTTGTCAGTGCATGTGGAACATTCTCCAGGGAAAACCACATGCTATTTCATAAAAAGTCTCAATGAATTTAAAAGGGTTGAAATAGTAAAAGTATGTTCTCCAACCATGTTTAAATCAGAAGTCAACAGAAAATTACAAAGCCCCAAATATTTAGAAATTAAGTTACACATTTCTAAAATATCCATGTATTGAAGAAGTCACAAAGGAAGTCAGAAAATTTTAAACAAATGAAAATGAAAGTACAGAATGTCAAAATTTATAGTGTATAGCTAATACACTGCTTAAAGGGAAATTTACGCTTTTAAATACCTATATTTTAAAAGTATTTAAAGCCAGTGAAGAGAGATGCAAAAATCCTCAAAACATAGTATTAGGAAATTGAATCCAGCAACAGATAAAAAGATTTATACACCAGGACCAAATGGACCATATCCTAGGACTGTAAGCTTCATTTAACATCAAAAATATCAATGTATTATACCATACTAATAGAAGAAACAATAAAACTCACTATAATAACTAAATAGCTGCATTCGTGATGAAAACCAGCAAACTAGAAGTAGAAGGCAATTTCCTCAAGCTAGTGAAGGGCATCTGTAAAAAATTCACAGCCAACATGCTTAATGGTTAAAGAATATTTTTCTCCTTAAGTCAGGAACAAG
This sequence comes from Cebus imitator, assembly GCF_001604975.1. Taxonomy (NCBI): domain Eukaryota; kingdom Metazoa; phylum Chordata; class Mammalia; order Primates; family Cebidae; genus Cebus; species Cebus imitator. Next base: position 6,885,710 of record NW_016107366.1, on the reverse strand, counting down.
TAGAGAACATCCTCTTGTCATTTCTATTCAATGTTGTCATGGAGGTTTTATCCAGTCCCTGCTCCGTCTCCCTACAAAAAGACTATAAAGACATTAGATTGGGGAAAAGAGAAAAGCTGTCTTTACAACTAATATTACCTGTCAGAGTCTAAAGAATCTACCAGAAAAAAAAATTTTTTTAAAGCTATGAGACCCAATAAACTTAGCAAGCAAGCTTGTAGGAAACACAATCAATATTTTAAAAATTGACATATTAGCAATGAAAAATACCTTCTAAAGTAAACTACTGAGAATAGCGTCAAAAAGAATACAATAATACATTTATTTAATCGAGAAAAATATTGCTGAGGAAAATCAAAGGATCTAAATTAATGAAGAGAACTTCCATGTTCATGGATTAGAGAATTCAATGCTGTTATGATGGCAATTCTCCCCAAATTGTTCTATAAATTCAACTCAATCCCTAGCAATATTCCAGAAAGAGTTTCTTTAAATTCACAAGCTGATCCTAAAACTTATATGGAAATGCAAAATGTCTAAAAGACCCCAAATGATTTTAAAATACAATTACAAAATTAGATGAATTACCCAATTTCAAAACTTACTGTAAGGCTACAATTATCAAGAGTTTACTGACACAAGGATAATTGGTCCTATAGAGCAATGGGACAGAATTAAGTGTCCAGAAATAAACTCTCACATAGGACCAATGGACTTCCAAGATATGCACAAAGATAATTCAGCAGGAGAAAAGACAGTCATTTCAATAAATGGTGCAGAGACAATTGGATATCTGTATTTTAAAAGGAAGGAAAAGGAGACAGTTAATTAGACTCTCAGCTCATTATGCATCTAAGGATAAGAGCTAAAGCTATACAGCTTATAGAAGAAAATAGGAGAAAATCTTTGTGGTCTTAGGCAAAGGATTTAATAGCAAAAGCAAAATTTATTTTTTAAAAAGTTAATAAATTGGACTTCTCCAAAATTAAAATATTTGGGGCTTTAAAAAACAAGAGAATGAAAGATGAGCCAAAGCCTGGGAGAAAGTATTTGCAAATCATACATCTGATAAGAGATTTGTATTTGGAATATATAAAGACCTCTTAGAAAACTCTTGGAACTCAATAAAAAGACAAATGACCCAATTAAAAATTGATGAACAAATTCAATGCTCAGAGATTTGTGATGGTAGAGTTAAAATTTAAAATAATGTTCTAAGTTCTTTATTTAGGTATTAATGTTTAAATGGTAATTTGACAGCAGTTTATAAAGTGGTGTTCTAAATACTATAAATTATATGTAGGACTGTGACAAAGTAAAAATTGGTCAAAAATTTTGACATTTTCCCAAGAAGATATTATGAATAGCTAATAAACATAATTCTTTATAAAGACCTGATGAAATTAAAACCACAAGAAACCCCTTCTCACACACTCAAATGATTATAGTTTTAAAAAGATAACCAAGTGTCAATAAAGATGAGAAAAAGATGAATTTCACACATTGCTGGAATGTAAAGAGTCCCTTTGGAAAACGGCTTGGCAGTATCTTAAGAGGTTAAACAGAAACCTATTATGTAACCCACTAATATCATTTCTGGGTATCAGCAGAGCTGCAAGATAAAATACAGAATGCACAGTTAAATATGTGTGTCAGATAAAAACAAACAATTTTTTTAGTATAAGTTTGTCCAAAATATTGCATGGAACATATTTATACTAAAAAAAAGTATTGTTTATCTGACATTTAAATTTAACTCGGCATCCTGTATTTTAACTTGCTAAATCTGGCAACTCTAATCCAAGAAAAGTTAAAACATATGTCCACACAAAGTCTTGTAGGTGAACATTCACAGCAGCATAATTCAGTAGTCAAAAATGGAAACAAGCTAAATGACCATCAACTGGTGAATTGATATTTAAGACATGGGATATTTATACCACAGTTTACAAGACTGCTTGATCCACGTTGCAATGTGGATGACCTCACAACCCTCATGCTAAGTGAAGGAAGTAGGATGAAAAGGTTGTAAAAAGTCACAAGGAAACTTTCTGCGATGATGGGAATTGAGCCAGGAGAATAGGGTCTGGAGGCAGGAAACTTCCTAGAACTAAATTGAAAGGAAAACTCTAACTTTCCATGCCTAAGTAACAAAAGGACCAGAGGCTACTCCCTTTCACCTTTCTGCCCTGCACATGGGAAATCTGTCTGCAACAAATCAGACTGATTGCCAGTGGAGTTTTCCTTTGCAACTTTGTAACTTCACTCCAGCCTCTCAGTGGTTGCTGTCCACAACTAATCAGACTCATTGCGGAAGAATCAGTCTTCATTAGCATAGAAGTATAACTTTGTAATTTCACCCTAGCCTCTGATTGTTTGCACAGGAGTGTGACCTTTGCAACTTCAGTCTCTGGTTGGCTGCTCTCTGCAACCAATCAGACTGATTGTGGATACCACTTCATTTACATGAAGTGACCATGAAGTGGCCAATGGGAAACTTCTAGGGGATATTTGGACCCAAGAAGATTCTGTATCTGGTCTCTTGAGCGGCTGCTCAGGCTGCTCCCACACAGTGTACTTTTGTTTTCAATAAAATCCCTGCTTTCGTTCTTGTGTTGCTTCATTCTTTCTTTGCTTTGCTGGGCGTTTTGTCCAACTCTTTGTTCAAAACAAGAACCTGGGCAACTTGCAGTCACGACCCTCTACCAGTGACAGAATGTTTCAAAACTTGATTTGGTAGATGGATGCAGAACTCTGAAAATTTACTAAACACCATTCATTGTACAAATGCAATGGGGGATTTTTATGATGTGTAAACTATACCTCAGTAAGTCTGTTAAAGAAAAAAAAAAAAGAACAAGTGAAACTCACCTTTGCCAGGGTTTTTTGTTTTGTTTTGTTTTGTTTTTTCCCCCTTTAGACAGGGACTCACTCTGTCACCAAGGCTGGAGTGCAGTGGCGCGATCACAGCTCCAGGCAACCTCGACCTCCCCAGGTTCAAGTGATTCTCCCAGTCAGCATCCTGAGTAACTGGACTACAGGTACCAGCCACCACACCCAGCTAATTTTTCTATTTTTTAGTAGATACAGGGTTTCAGCATAAAGCCCAAGCTAATCTCGAACTCCTGAGCTCTGGTGATCCGCCTGCCTCGGCCTCCCAAAGTGCTGCGATTACAAGTGTCAGCCACTGCACCTGGTCTCACCTTGCCATTCTTGCCACCCACCATACTTCATGTGCCCACCATGCTGCATGTCCAGATGCACCCTGCTTCCTGCCTTTCTGCTCTGCTCCGCCCTCTGATGGAACTGCACTTTTCCCTCTCTTCTGCCTTGCTAGCTTGAATCAGCTCCAAGGCTCAGGTCTGAAGGCATTTCCTCCACGGTTGTTGCTCATCCTGCCAGCCGGTGCATCATTGATCCTCTACTGCATTTTCACATCACGTGGCTCATCTCATTGCACCTCATTCCCATTTTAATCCCCTTAGAGAGTTTAGGACTCTTGTTCTCCCTCTCTTCCCCTTGAGAGAAGTTGATTTTTTTTTTTTTTTTTTTTTTTTTTT
>NW_016107366.1:6878525-6881935 GCF_001604975.1 Cebus imitator | reverse complement strand
TTGGCCAGGCTGGTCTTGAACTCCTGATCTCAGGTGAGCCACCTGCCTCAGCCTCCCAGAGTGCTGGGATTACAGGCATGAGACACCATGCTCAGCAAAGCAGACAGTTTCTATGCCTTTCCCTTTCCAAGCACCTAATGTAAAAATTAACAAAATAGATTCAGTGCTTATTTGGGTGCTAGCTCTGCTGGGTCCTTGGATGCTCTCGAGTCTTGCATGTTTGGGTTGCTTTGTTCAAATTTGTAGGAGTCTTCCCTAAATGGCTCCCACCGCACTCTGTTTCCAATGCTGCATCATTTTGTGCACATGCTTGCCTCTAAGGCCTTGTATTAATTGTATGTCTCTGTGTGTTTCTAAGGCTTGCTGCTGCAACTAGCTATGAATGTCTGGAGAACAGGAACAATATCTGATTCATTTCTGTGAAGCTCTTGCCTAGCCCAGGGCTTGGCTCAGAGCAGGCACTAAGGGGAACTTATTGAATGAATGAATGTCCAGTTAAAGGAATCCCAAATGAATATGAACTGATCTAACAGAATATAGCTATGGAGATGGATATTTACTTTATAAATAAGCAGAGTCTTTCATCTTGGGGCTCCCCAAATGCGAGGCCTACAAGTTTTTATAACGGGGTTTCTTACTGCCCCACCAATCTCTGGCCTCCCCTTGCTATTCTGTTTATTTATTCCATCAACTACTTCCATTGTCCTTTAATTAGTTTATATTTTTCTCATATTTTATGTCATTCTTTGTAAAACAATGAGCTCCCCTTAGTCAGAACCCAGTACCTTGTAGTAAGATGGAAGTTTGGGATCTTCTGATTTAAATTATTTAAAGTGAAAGAATATTTTTTACATTCCCAATAATTATTATCAATTTTTACATTCCCTGTATTGTACATTGACTGTATAATAAATCCTGTACATATTATTCATCTCTTTACATTTCTTTTCTTGTTCTCCCAGATGAAAACTAGAATTCTTATTCGTAGCAATTTAGACTTCAGCCCAGCTTATGAGCAGAGTGACCCATATGATTTTGGAAGTCTTTCCAGCTCTACTATTTTGTGATTCTAATATAATTTTTACATTTTTTTTAAAACCAATGATTGAATGAAATCTGTTTTGATCTTATTGGGATGTTCATATTTTCAACCTTTATTTATTTATTCTCTCAATTTCCTTTTTCTGTGATTTTAAAAACACTTCAACTTTTATTTTAGATTCAAGGTGTAGATGTGCATATTTTTTACATGATTATATTGTGTGATGCTGAGGTTTGAGGTATGATTGATTCTGTCCACCAGGCAATGAGCATAGATCTGATGGGTAGTTTCTCAGCCCCTGTTACCTCCTACCTGCCCCCTGCAGCAGTCCCCGGTGCCTGTTGTTCCCATTTCTGTGTCCATGTGTACCCCGTGGTTAGCTCCCCCTTATAATTGAGAGCATGTGATATTTGGTTTTCTGTTTCTGCGTCAGTTCGCTTAGGTTATTGGCCTCCAGCTGCATCCATGTTGCTGCAAAGAACAGGATTTTGGTTTTTGACGGTTGTATAGCATTACACGGTGTATATGTACCACATTTTCTTTATCCAATCCACCGTGGATGGGCACCAAGTTGATTCCATGTCTTTGCTATTGTGAATAGTGCTGCAATGAACATGTGAGTGTCTTTTGGATAGAACAACGTATTTTCCCTTGGGTATCTGAGTAATGGAACCACTGGGTTGAATAGTAGTTCCGTTTTAAGCTCTTTAAGAAACCTCTAAACTGCCTTCCACAGTGGCTGAACTACTTCATATTCCCAGCAGCCTCCCCACCGTCTATTATTTTTTGACTTTTTAATAAGAGCCATTCTGACTGGTGTGAGATGGTATCTCACTGTCAACTTTTACTTTAAAAAGGAACAAGGATTTGGTTCATCACCTCACACTGCCTACACTGTTGTTGTTGTTGTTGTTGTTGGAGACGGAGTTTCGCTCTTTTGCCCAGGCTGGAATGCAGTGGCACAATCTTGGCTCACTGCAAACTCCGCCTTCCAGTTTTAAGCGATTCTCTTGCCTCAGCCTCCCGAGTAGCTGGGATTACAGGTGCATGCCACCACGGCCAGCTAATATTTGTATTTTTAGTAGAGACGGCGTTTCACCGTGTTGGCCAAGTTGGTCTCAAACTCCTGACCTCATGATCTGCCCACCTCAGCCTCCCAAAGTGCTGGGATTACAGGTGTGAGCCACCGTGCCCAGTCACTGCCTATGTTTTTAAAGAGCATGTCCTAAGGTTAAGTTCGATATGGACACTTGGTGCTTGCCAAATACAGGCTGGGTTTCACAGGATGGCTCACCAAATATATAGCTTGATTCCTCCTGGACTATCTCATGCCTTGGCTCTATGTTTGAGTCATTCCAAAAGCCAGTTGAATGGGATCTGTGACTCTGGGTGGAAGGGGCCTTGCATAGTACTTTGATGCCCACACATAGAGTGGGCATCGATAAGAATTTGTTGGATGTATAAGTGTATGCAGAAGTCATGTAATCTAACTCCCTCAGAAATGCAGATGTTATTCTGTAACTTCCAGGATGGAGGGTCACAGTGCTTCTCTGTTGGCACATATTCAGTGAGCAGGGTGCATTCACTGTTTCAATAGAACATTAGCTTATTTTTGGAAAGTAACAGCTAAAACATTCTTTCTAACAGAATGATACATGTTAGGCCATATCTCCTCCCCACTCCTCTGCCAGCATCCGGCAGTCCCAGCCTTTGTCCTCTAGCACAGCAAGTGAGAAACTGAGACCAAGAACCTTTGGGTGGGCTCTTTACTAGGCTGAACAGGCTCTGTTTCTTAAACTGTTGCTCATACCTTCCCAGCCATCCCTCAGTATTATCCTGATTTCTCACTTCTATGGCTAAGAATCCATGTGCCTGGTGGAAGATAACCCAGCTTTCAGGTCTGTGTAGATCTCAAAAGGTGTTTAAAAATCAAAATTAAAAAACCTCAATTTAGCATGTTCTCCAGTAAACCCTCAATAGGTGGCAGTGTTGATCTTTCTTTGGTCTTTGGTCCGTGGGCGTGTTTAGGTTTGTTTTGTTTTCAGATTAGAAAATAGTTGAGGTTTCTACCTAGCTTTAGATTGTTCTACTAAATGTAGTTCTTTACTTAATCAGACTATTTTTCTCGAGGACTTACCAAAAGCAATGTCTCCTAGGGCAGCTAAAAATTTGGTAAATCTTCAAACTAGTATTCTATTATTTAACATTTTTAATTATAATAATTATTCATGGTTGTAAAATTTCAATAGCTATAAAAGTGTAGTAACTAAACCCTGAATGAAAGTTTTCCAGGTGTTTTGCTATGCATATAAAAATGCACATGGTTATAAAACACAGAAAGGCCGGGTGCGGTGGCTCAGGCCTGAAA
>NW_016107366.1:6875704-6878145 GCF_001604975.1 Cebus imitator | reverse complement strand
TCCCAGCTACTTGGGAGGCTGAAGTGGGAGAATTGCTTGAATCCAGGAGGCAGAAATTGCAGTGAGCTGAGATCACGCCACTGCACTCCAGCCTGGGTGACAGAGCAAGACTCCATCTCAAAAAAACAAAAACAAAAACAGATATATAACATTTATATACGCATATGCAGAATAATATGGAAAATACGACCCTATATATATAAATGTTATATATCTGTATGTTTTATATATATAACTGTTATTTATCTGTATGTTCATATATATGATATATATATGGGGTCATATTATCCATGTTATTCTACATTTTACATTTGCTTATTTACATAGTGTTTGTTCTTCCACGTCAATATATATGATCACCATTCTTCCCATTTTCATGGCTTATAACATTTACATTCTTTTCTTTTTTTGAGACAGGGTCTCATTCTGTCACCCAGGCTGGAGTGCAGTGGCACTATCTCGGCTGACCACAACCTACACCTCCCAGGCTCAAGTGATTCTCTTGCCTCAGCCTCCCGAGGAGCTGGGCTTACAGGCGAACACCACTACCACCAAGCTAATTTTTGTATTTTTAGTAGAGATGGTGTTTCACCATGTTGACTACGCTGGTCTTGAACTCCTGACCTCCAGTGATCCACCGGCCTCAGCCTCCCATAACATTTACATTCTGTTCCGGAACTACAGTCAAGTCTTCTAAGCTTGAATACTTAAACTGGATAAAAATAGCATTTACCATATTGTGGTTATGCAAATATTAATGACTGCAGAGGGAAGTATGATAAAAATCTATAGAGAAAGAAAGAATATTTCATGTATTTAATCCCAGCCACAAAATTGTCAATGTTCAAATCTTGGTCTTTTAATGTAGTTTTTACTTTCCTCACTTTTATCCAGGTATCATTGTTTTTTGTTTGAGTCTTGTGTTTTTGAAATTTCATTCTTATATTCCCTTTGTTTTGCACAAGTACTTCCATGAGTAATTTTTACATTTGAATGCATACATGATAAACTTTCCTTGCATTGCTGGAATATAATTTCGACTCAAATTCATATTCTATTGGACTTTTTCTTTTCTTTTCTTTTCTTTTTATGCAGTGCAATGGTGTGATCACAGCTCACTGCAACCTTTACCTCCCGGGTTCAAGTGATTCTTCTGCCTCAGCCTCCTGGGTAGCTGGGATTACAGGCATGTGCCACCACACCTGGCTAATTTTTGTATTTTTAATAGAGATGGGGTTTCACCATGTTGCTCAGGCTGATGACTCTTTTTGTTTATTCATGTTTATTCAACTTGGTTGTGCTCTTGGTTTTTCTCAAATATTTGAGGCTCCATGGTTCTCCATCCACTTTCCTAAATGAAGGATTAGATAGACAAATCTGTATGGATAGCCGATGTGGCCTGCTTCCACAAGAGGCGTCTCCCTGGAAGGGGAGGGCCAGCTCAGGTCCCCTTGAGTGGTTGGGCCACATTGTCAGCAGGCTCCCCTCTAGATTGCAGCAGGCAGCCTGGGATGTCCACGCCTGTCAAGGTAAGGAGGTATTTAAATAATGGACTGCAGTATTTTGCTATAATTTCCCCTTGGACAAAAGACCTTCTACCACCCCTCCATACCCTCTGATATGGTTTGGTTTTATGTCCCACGCAAATTTCATCTTGAATTGTAATTCCATAATCCCCATGTGTCCTGGGAGGTACCTGGTTGGAGGTAATTGAATCACGGAGGGGTGTACCTCCATGCTGTTCTCGTGATAGTGAGTTCTCATGAGATCTGATGGTTATAGGGGCTTCCCCTTCACTTGGCACACATTCTCTTGCCACCATGTGAAGAAGGACATGTTTCCTTTCCCTTCTGCCATGATTGTAAGTTTCCTGAGGTCTCCTCAGCCATGCTAAACTGTGAGTAATTTAAATCTCTTCTTTATAAATTATGAAGTCTTGAATAAGCCTTTGTTAGCAGCGTGAGAATGGAGTAATACACCCTCTCACCCCCAACTGGCCATATATATTTGTTGGGGAGGTCTACATAGTCTTCCAGCCCTGTTCTTGTTCTGCTTCTCTCGTGACTTTAGACGTGTGTGTCAGGGTCCCTTCCTGGATAGATCACCCACATTTTTAAAGAATAATGATTGGGTCCTAGGGACCCAAAAGGCAAAATTACTGCTAGTTGTTTCTTTACGGGTTGAGCATATGTTGATCAGGGGATGGGAGAAGAGAGGAGCCCGAAGTAGCCCAGGCACTGTGAATGCAGCTCTTTGCTCATTTACTCTGATGGTTATCCTATGGCCTACCCTTGCTTTCTGTCTCCTGTTTCTGAGTTTGGGGTTTCTCTAGGGCTCCCTTGAGAAGGAAATTTCTTGGTCCTGGTGTTCGGGGCTGTGGTTTACCTTTGCCCTTTCTCAGTTGATCTAATACCATCTACTTTTTTTTTTTTTTTTTTTTT